>NC_036860.1:1280909-1295909 GCF_002910315.2 Salvelinus sp. IW2-2015
TGATGTGAAGGTCCTACAGGGGACAGAAAGGAACACGCTTACAACCATGATGTGAAGGATCCTACAGGGGGACAGAAAGACACGTTACACAGGATGTGAAGGATCCTACAGCGTGTATATGCTCAGTGAAGTGAAGAGTATGTCCTCTGCAGGTATTAGCGTTCCAGCGTAATCCAGCTTGCTGTGAGAGACACTCCACAGCCAGCCAACCAGGGATCTCTAGTTTATCAGCATCAACATTTTCTGCTGTCTGTCTATCTCCTCAAGCCAATGACGGCTGCTGCCTGCAGAGAGGACACTTCCTTTAATTACCCCGGAGAGGAGAGAAGAGGAGAGCAGAGCAGATAAAGCAGCAGAGATATGAAGAGGACTGCCGACCAGCTCCCTTCTACTAATAGAGCAGGGAAGTGAGGTGGTACTCACAGAATCAACCGTCTCGTGCTGGGAGAAGCCCACGGGGGCGATGCCATAGATGCAGACAGCCAGGATGGTGATCAGCAAGTGGACAACAGTGATCCAGTACGTAAAGAAAGGCCTGATGGAAACACAATATCCATATTAGAAAACAACGGTTTTACACAGAAGTGCTGTACTCTACACCAATGGTCTCATATATTGGACACGCTGAGCCTTAGCATGGTCTTAGAGACCATTACCTATGGTCATCCATGTCCTCTATCTGCCTCTTCACATAGCTGTCGATGCGCTTGCGGTAGGTTCGGTTGGTGAGCTTCCCCACCATGCCCAGCCCGTAGGGCCTCTTCTCCCGAGCGAACAGCTTCTTGACGGGCACAACGATGCGCTGACCCCGTCGCTGTCCGTTCACACTCACCACCTCCTGCCGCAAGGGCACCTTGGGCGGTCCTGGGGTTCCCTCTTTGGCCTTACGCCACCCTCGCTCCAGAGGCCTGGGAGGGGAGGGGAGACAGAGAGGAGGAGGGGTAAAGTCAGTTTAAAGAGGAACCCACCACAGAACCACCCTTGGAGAGAGTGTGGGTTCTCTTTAACCCAAACACTGTGTCAACACAACTGAATGGTTCACTGAGATGCTCTGGTAGTGTGTTGGATTTTGGCAACAGGAAACCAAAGATACTGTAGTCATTTCAGATGTTTCTGTGTACTTGTTGTCATGAGTCAGTGTGACAGACTCACAGCATGAGATGGCTCCTCTCCAGTTCACTCTTGTCCAGAGCGCTGCCGGTCAGCTCCGTCTCGTCCAGCATACTGCCCTCCTCCTGCACCACATCCATCATAGCCGCGTCCGACGGAGACTCAAACACCTCGTCAGCGTATGTGGACAACTCTTCCTGCATCAGACAGTCCTGGGGGAGGAATTGGGAGGGGGTTGGCCAGGTCTGAGAACAGTAGTGGGTGGGAACTAGGCACAGGAGATTTCCCTGGTCAGCTCACACATGGTTTAGGAAAAACTCCTGGCCGTAATGAAAACACACACTAACTGGTCGGCCAATCACAGGCCTTTAGACTCTATCCCAGGCTGCAACTCTGTTAGAGACCTACAGGGGGTGCTGTATGATCTCTTTTAGATGGAGGCTTGAGATGAGTTTCTAACTACAGAGTAGATGAGGACATGTCCTTACTCTGGCGAAGAAGGATGTGTCCAGCTCATCAGGTAAGTCCACCCCGTCCTCCTCCATGAAGCTAGCAGGGGTGAAGCTGCGTCTCTGCATCCGCCGCAGGGTGGCGTTTTCCCGCAGGGAGCGCCCCTGAGACGCACACACACACATAACAACACAACACACACTATAAGCTGTCACCTAGCACAGCAGGCTGTAGTGTTTTGTCTAGTGCCATACAGCAAACAAACGGTGCAGACACACAAACACACACACACACACACTAACATTGAGTTGAGTTTCTTTTTGCATGTCAGAATTGTTGGAGACAGTACCTCATAATTATAACACATGCATAGTAGGTATATCAGAGCTTGAGTACCCATGTTTGTTCATTCCTCCATGTCMCTCTTGCACTTCCAAAATGGTAAGCTCTTTCMTAACAGTAGTCCTAAGCACAGCACTGCTGCTCTTGAACATGCAGCACAGCACATAGTGGTCTCCCTCAACACTGAATGACACAACACAACACAGAGATAATGTCTCCTTTTGAAAATAAATGTATCCGCCCCGATGGAACTGAGTGTTGTTCTAGAACGCCGGAGGCTGACTGATTCCACACAACTGATCAGGCCATGCTGTTTCACTGAGGGTACCTTATCGATTAAGGGAAGAGTTTGGTCATAGTGGTACTGGGTGGGTATGGTTTGGATCTGTGTGTACAGTACAGTAGAGGGCTTTAGCAGCTGAAATAATGAATCACTTCCTTCAATAGGATGTCTCGTCACACAGCAAGCTCACCTTMACCAGAGCKGYTGCTGCCCTGAAGCTCATCTTGGCGACAGACTCCCTCTTGCGTCGCCGCGGCAGCCGGTTGAGGCCYGAGCGGGAGGAGGTGAAGGAGCAGAGGGAAGCGGCGCCGGGGGTGACGGGGGTCTGGGGCACGCTGTAACCGTCCACCTCCTCCACCATACGGAACGCACGCCCCCTCGCCAACGGGTCCACGATCTGAAGATGACAGACACAGGCAGGGCGGTTAAGAACAGGCTATCTAGGACTGAGTTTATATTGTGWAACTGGATTATGTTCGAATAATCAACCGAGATTATAATTGAAAAAATACTGTGGGTACCACAGGAGACAAATATTGATACATCCAAAAATATGTTATCAAGATCCACAATGAAACCCTCACTGAGGTACAAAAGTACTACAGGTATAATGACCCAAATATATAGATGACATAGGTATCATACCTTCTGCATGCCAAAGGCGTGTGCTGAGGAGGGTACGTAGAGGGGCGGGGGCGTCTCGGTGCTGGTCAGAGAGATGTTGTCCTGACTGGACAGGTCCATCTSCCGGATCACCTGGGGCTTCAGACGGCCATAGCGCATGCTGCAGTGGCGCAGACTCTTCCTCTGCCATTTCTGGGTGGCATCGCCGTCCTTACTGACCCCGAACCAGTCCGCTGTGCCCCTGACACCACAAACACCAGCCACTCAGTCCGCGGGAAGCACACATCTCATCTCAYAAACTCCMMYCTAYCCACAGAACTCTCTCTGATCACCTAGTTCCGCAGTACTTCTCTCGTAGAGGGAGTCTGYTAACTCCAGCTATCTAGCACAGAGTGCATCGGTTATTGGCCTGAGAGATATAGAGCTGTTATTAGATGTCCCTCCTCAAACCCTGTTTGGAAGACTGGGTGGGCAAACATGCAATGGACTGATAACGCCACACTTCCCAAGAATGGAAAAAATGACTAATTGTTCTTGACTGCACTAGTAATAGACCATCAGCATGAGAGAGGGAATAAGCCCGGACATGTTCCAGTCCAGGCACACACGCACACACGCACACACACACACACACACACACACACGGCCCACACAACACACACACACACAACACACACACACACACACCACACACACACACACACCACACACACACACACACACACACACACACACACACACACACACACACACACACACCCCACACACACACCCACACACCACACACGCCACACACACACACACACACACACACGCACCACACACACACCACAACACACACGCCCACACACACACCACGACCACACACACACACCGCCCACACACACACACACACACCACACCACACACACACACGCCCACACACACACACCACACACACACACACACACACACCACACACCACACACACACCACACACACACACACACACACACACACACACACACACACACACACACACACACACACACACCACACACACCACACACACCGTCTCTCTCATGGGTCTGGTGTATATTGTATTACTTTGTCTGCCTTTGCACCATTACAGCACGGTAATAAAGTCATAAACATTTGAATAAATGTAAAGACTGAACTTGCATGCTGGAGGCATTCTGTTGCTGGAAACGGCTAAAAAAAATCTGTCAATTTCCTCCAGATCACTACCTTTAGAATAAAGAGATTTTTGGAATGGACTATTCTATTTCAATTTGACCACATTAAAAGGAGTAGTTCACTATTTTACAACACGGTTCCTGAAAGTAGTAGTAGTCTGAAAGTAGTCTATGGGCCAGGAGAAACTGTAATCTACAGTTCAGTTCTCTTTAAACATCCATTACAAACTTCAGCTAACTTTAGCCACTACGGACTTTTTTTTCCTTTAAAAAGTCCGACGAGAATGATATACTGCTCTAACGGGAACAGACCCAGATTCTTCTGAGAATTCATAGGCGATCGAATAAACCCCCACTTCTGTATTTTTGTAAATAATAGCTGGTGCACGATATCTAAGGAAGTCTCAAGGTTTTGCTCTCCTGAGATAGAGTATCTCATGATAAGCTGTAGACCACACTATCTACCTAGAGAGTTTTCATCTGTATTTTTCGTAGCTGTCTACATACCACCACAGACTGATGCTGGCACTAAGACCGCACTGAATGAGCTGCATTCCGCCATAAGCAAACAGGAAAACGCTCACCCAGAGGCGGTGCTCCTTGTACCCGGGGACTTTAATGCAGGGAGACTTAAATCCGTCTTACCAAATTTCTATCAGCATGTTAAATGTGCAACCAGAGGGAAAAAAACTCTGGACCACCTTTACTCCACACAGAGAGACGCATACAAAGCTCTCCCTCACCCTCCATTTGGCAAATCTGACCATAATTATATCCACCTGATTCCTGCTTGCAAGCAAAAATTAAAGCAGGAAGCACCAGTGACTCGATCAATAAAAAAGTGGTCAGATGAAGCAGATGCTAAGCTACAGGACTGTTTTGCTAACACAGATTGGAATATGTTCCGGGATTCCTCCAATGGCATTGAGGAGTACACCACATCAGTCATTGGCTTCATCAATAAGTGCATTGATGACGTCGTCCCCACAGCGACTGTACGTACATACCCCAACAAGAAGCCATGGATTACAGGCAACATCCGCACTGAGCTAAAGGCTAAAGCTGGCGTTTAGTGGGACTCTAACCCGGAAGCTTATAAGAAATCCCGCTATGCCCTCCGACGAACCATCAAACAGGCACAGCGTCAATACAGGACTAAGATCGAATCGTACTACACCGGCCCTGACACTCATCGGATGTGGCAGGGCTGGCAAACCATAACAGACTACTAAAGGAAGCACAGCTGAGAGCTGCCCAGTGACACAAGCCTATCAGACTAGCTAAACTACCTCTATGCTCGCTTCAAGGCAAATAACACTGAAACATGCATGAGAGCACCAGCTGTTCCGGAAGACTGTGTGATCACGCACTCCGCAGCCGATGTGAGTAAGACCTTAACACAGGTCAACATTCACAAGGCCAGAGGGATTACCAGGACGTGTACTGCGAGCATGCACTGACCAACTGGCAAGTATCTTTACTGATATTTTCAACCTCTCCCTGTCCGAGTCTGTAATACCAACTGCTTTAAGCAGACCACCATAGTCCCTGTGCCCAAGAACAGTAAGGTAACCTGCCTAAATGACTACCGACCTGTAGCACTCACATCTGTAGCCATGAAGTGCTTCGAAAGGCTGGTCATGGCTCACATCAACACTAATATCTCAGATACCATAGACCCACTCTAACTTGCATACCACTCTAACAGATCCACAGATGATGCAATCGCTATTGCACTCCACACTGCCCTTTCCCACCTGGACAAAAGGAACACCTATGTGAGAATGCTATTTATTGACTACAGTTCAGTGTTCAACACCATAGAGATCTCAAAGCTCATCAATAAGCTAAGGACCCAGGGACTAAACACCTCCCTCTGCAACTGGATTCTGGACTTCCTGACCGGCCGCTCCCAGGTGGTAAGGGTAGGTAACAACACATCCGCCACGCTGATCCTCAACACAGGAGCCCCTCAGGGGTGCGTGCTCAGTCCCCTCCTGTACTCCCTGTTCACTCATGACTGCACGGACAGGCACGACTCCAACACCATCATTAAGTTTGCCGATGACACAACAGTGATAGGCCTGATCACCGACCAAGACTAAACAGCCTATAGGCAGGAGGTCAGAGACCTGGCCGTGTGGTGCCAGGACAACAACCTCTCCCTCAACGTGATCAAAACAAAGGAGATGATTGTGGACTGCGGGAAAAAGAGGACCGAGCACACCTCCATTCTCATCGATCGGGCTGTTGTGGAGCAGGTTGAGAGCTTCAAGTTCCTTGGTGTCCACATCACCAACAAACTAACATGGTCCAAGCACACCAGGACAGTCAATGAAGAGGGCACAACAACACTTATTCCCCCTCAGGAGACTGAAAAGATTTGGCATGGGTCCTCAGATCTTCAAAAGGTTATACAGCTGCACCATCGAGAGTATCCTGACTGGTTGCATCACTGCCTGGTTTGGCAACTACTCGGCCTCCGACCGCAAGGCACTACAGAGGGTAGTGCGTACGGCCCAGTACATCACTGGGGCCAAGCTTCCTGCCATCCAGGACCTCTATACCAGGCGGTGTGAGAGGAAGGCCCTAAAAATTGTCAAAGACTCCAGCCACCCTAGTCATAGATTGTTCTCTCTTCTACCGCACGGCAAGTGGTACCGGAGTGCCAAGTCTAGGTCCAAGAGGCTTCTAAACAGCTTCTACCCTCCAAGCCATAAGACTCTGGAACATCTAATCAAATGGCCACCCAGACTATTTGCATTTCCCCCCCCCTCTTTTACGCCGCTGCTATTCTCTGTTGTTATCATCTATGCATAGTCACATTAATAACTCTACCTACATGTACATATTACCTCAACTAACCGGTGCCCCCGCACATTGACTCTGTACCGGTACCCCCCTGTATATAGTCTCACTGTTGTTATTTTACTGCTGCTCTTTAATTACTTGTTACTTTTATTTCTTATTTAGATTTTTTTTTAAACTGCATTGTTGGTTAGGGGCTCGTAAGTAAGCATTTCACAGTACAAGGATCTACAACCTGTTGTTTTGTCCCGCATGTGCAACAACATTTATTTGATTTGACAAGCTACAATCAATGTAAGTAATGTTTTTTAAAATGGCCAAATCTTCTTTAAGTACATCAAACCAAATATGGAGTTAATTTGATTTATTGTGTTTCGATGTTCCAACATATGCTCACCATATGTTCTTCTGCAGGGACGAGAGAGAAAACGAGTTTGATCAGTCATGGAAATAAAGTGCTGAAAACAAAAAGTCTCTCTATTTAAAAAGACGATGGAGAACAAGCTAGAAGGAAAAATACTTGGAACTTTGGTGTAAATAAATATTGCGATAGTTGATACGATATATCGTCAAAAAATATTCCGATAGTAACTATCGATTCTTCCCATCACTATCCACTGAACTCGTTTTCTCATGGCTCTCTCTTGTCCCTCTGTAGAAGACACATGGTGAGCAATATGTTGTAACATCGAACACATCAAATCACAGTCAAATTGCAATACTATATAATCGTGAGAATCATGATAATATCGTATCATGAGGTCCCTAGCAATCCAAGCCCTACTCCTAGCAACGTTATTATAGCCCACTAAACTCCTACTGTACCTGTCATGTAAAGGATTATTCTGGGTAATATGGAAATCATTTGAAATACTGTGTCCTGTTTTCCTCTGGGTTGTGGATGTGTACTATCTCTATCAGTCTGTTAGTGACATGATTGATTTTCTGGATTCCAGACCAGCTGCCCTGTCCTCCAGGTCGTGGCGGTCATCAGAGTGTGTCAGCCTGCATCCTGACCTCGGAGGCTTATAAATAAACCTCTGCCTGATGGAACATCTGGAGCGCCTCTCTACCTCTCTCCTCTCTCTCTCTACCTCTCCCCTCTCTACTCCTCTCTCTCCCTCTCATCTCTCTACCTCTCCTCTCCTCTCTCTCTACCTCTCCCTCTCTCTCTCTCCTCTCCCCTCTGCTCTCTCTACCTCTACTCCTCTCTCTCTCTCTCTACCTCTCCCTCTCTCTCCTCTCCCTCTTCTCTCTCCTCTCTCTACTCTCCCTCTCTCTCTCTACCTCTCTCCTCTCCTCTCTCTACTCTCCCTCTCTCTCTACCTCTCGCCTCTCTCTCTCTACCTCTCCCTCTCTCTCTCACCTCTCGCCTTCTCTCTACACTCTGCCCCTTCTCTTCTCTACCTCTCCTCTCTCTCTCTGCCCTCCTCTCCTCCCCTCTCCCTCCTTCTCTACCTCTACCCTCTCTCTCTACCTCTGCCCTCTCTCGGCTCTCTTACCTCTGCCCCTCTCACGTCTCTACCTCTACGCCTCCTCTACTCTGCCCTCTCTCGCTCTCTACTCTCCCCTCTCGCTCTCTACCTCATCGCCTCTCTCTCTACCTCTGCCCCTCTCTCGCTCTCTAACTCTGCCCCTCCTCTCTTACCTCTACCTCTCTCCTACCTCTTGCTCCTCATCCGCTCTCTACCTCTGCCCCTCTCATCTCTACCTTCTGCCCCTCTCACTGCTCTCTACTCCTCTCCCTCTCCTCTCATACCTCTGCCCCTCTCACTACGCTCTCCCCTTACCCTACCTCTGCCCCCTCCGCTGCTCTACTCTACGCCTCTCTCTCTACCTCTGCCCCTCTCTCCTCTACCCTGCCCTCTCTCTCTCTACCTCTACGCCTCTCTCCTTCTCTACCTCTGCACCCTCTCGCATCGTCCCTAACCTCTGCCCTCTCACGCTCTCTATACCTCTGCCCCTCTCACGCTCTCTACCTCTGCCCCCTTCACGCTCTCTACCTCTGCCCCTCTCTCCTCTCTCGCTCTCTTGTCCCCTCTCTCGCGCTCTACCCCTGTCCCCTCTCTCGGCTCTCTCTCCTACCCCTCTCTCGCTCTCTTCCTCTGCCCCTCTCTCGCTCTCTACCTCTGCCCCCCTCTCTTGCTCTTTTCCTCTGCCCCCTCTCTCGCACTCTACCTTGCTCTACCTCTGCCTCGCTCTACCTCTGCCTCCTCTAGCCTCGGTCTCTCCTCGCTCTCTTTTTAGTGGCATGGGAAACATATGCTTATCAAATTAGATTTGTTTTCAAATTTTTGTGGGTCTGTGTAATCTGAAGGAAATGTGTGTCTCTAATATGGTCATACATTTGGCAGGAGGTTAGGAAGTTCAGCTCAGTTTCCACCTCATTTTGTGGGCAGTGTGCACATAGTCTGTCTTCTCTTAAGAGCCAAGGCTTGGCCTTTCTCTAATATCAAGCTCTCTCCCTCTGCCCCTCTCTCTCTCTGCCCCTCTCTCTCCTCTCTGCCCTCTCTCTCCCTCTGCCCCTCTCTCTCTCTGCTCTCCTCTCTCTCTCTCTCTCTCTCTCTCTGCCTCTTTTTTTCCATGAGCTGTTGTTTTCTTTAATTGAATCATATCATCTGTACATTCAATAAGGATCACAATACAATGTTCTCTGCCTCTGCCAGTCTAATCTAATCAGGTGCTGCAGAAGGCCACACTAACCCAACCCTGCCGCTATACACACATTAACCAGAATGGCTTTGTTTAAAGAGCAGCTCAGGTTATTTTAAGACTCAGTCAAACGCAAGTATGGTCTTTTAGTGACTGTAACATCGAATCAGTGGACATGTATTCTATGGTCCCTAACTCACACAGAGATTCATAAAGTCTGAGGCGACATTATTGCTGCTTAGTCTTTGKTCTGACCACAATGGAATGCGGTGGTTGTTGTGTATTCCAGGAAAATGGCAGCTCCCTTTGTTAGGCTCCTTTATTATGACTAATTCAGTGTGAGTCAGATGTGTCAATGAGGTGAGTCATATAACAACACCAGTCATAGCACAGAGAGAAAACAACAGCACCCCTGAAGAGAGGCTTACAGCTATAGGCAATGGAAGACAGTTCATTCAGTTCATTCAAGCTGTGTCTTTATGCCTGATGCAGTATTCTATCTTACGGAGACCCTGCACTCTCTTGATAATTCTCTCTGTTCTGAACTTCATACTCTTTGTACTCCCTAGATCTGAGCCATTACCAACATAACCTATGACACAAACATTGGTGGGGTAAACACTTAGCTAAACCTGTGTCAGTATGTTATCCATCACAAGATGTTCTGGCTCCCCATGGTTGCATACTGTATGTTACTGTAATCAGACAGGAAGTGCTGTCCTCATTGGCCAGTGTACTGTAGGCCCAGTCTGACCTCTGACCTCTGGCCTGCAGTACCTGAGCAGGGTTCTGGAGAGAGAGTGATGCTTCCTGGGGCCGCGGCGAGATGCCCGCTGACCCTTAACGGGCACTGTGTTAATCCGCTCAAAGTGCACCCTCCTGCTGCTGGAGACGGGCAGGGGGAGAAGGTAGGAAGGTGAGAGGAGGAGGGTGGGAGGTGGAGGAGGACAGGGCAGGGGGCTGGGGGATGAGTGTTGGAGAGGAAGAGGTGTGGGTAGGTGGAGGAGGACAGGGCAGGGGGCGGGGAGAGTGTTGAGAGGAAGAGGGTGGGGAGGTGGGAGGAGCAGGGCAAGTGGGGCCGGGGGAGAGTGTAGAAAGGTGAAGGAGGAGGGTGGGAGAGTGGAGGAGGACAGGGCAGGGGGCGGGGGGAGAGGGTAGGAAGGTGAGAGGAGAGGAGGACAGGGCAGAGGGGCGGGGGAGGAGGGTAGGAAGGTGAGAGGAGGAGGAGGACAGGAGCAGAGGGCAGGGGAGAGTGTAGGAAGGTGAGAGGAGGAGGAGGACAGGGCACAGAGGCGGGGGAGAGTGGTAGGAAGGTGAGAGGAGGAGGAGGACAGGGCAGTGGGCAAGAAAGAGAAGGAAAAAGAGAAGGAGAGAAGAAAAGAAGAGATGGTGAGCAAGAAACAGCATCTAGAAAAGCGATAGACAGAAATAGTGCAAAAGGAGTAAAGCTTTTTCAAGCACTGAAATTGTGAAGGGAAATAAAGTTTGAACATGCATTAGAATCATACACACTGACCACCGACAAGGAACCGGCAGATGCAGAGGGTTTCCCAACTCATTTCATTTCAGACTGTTGAAGAATCAATGCACACAATCACAGCCACAGTTATTTAAAGTTTTAAACACTGTAATATGAGCCCATCTGCAGACCCAGAGACAGGCACTATGATAAAACACACCACAAACAAACACCTACAAAAACCAGTCCGTCCGTGTCAAATATCCACTGTCCTCAGTTCAACCAGACAAATTGCAAGGCAAATAAGAATTCTGGTAAAAATCAAATGCAATCAAACCACCAAACTGAAGTGGGTGGGGGGCAATCAGGCAGAGAAACACGACAGTATGGTTCTCATGCCTTGTTACGTGGCATCACACAAGTAGCCTACAGTAACAAACTGGTCAAAAAACATGCCATCCATGAAATTACAGATCTGGGATAAAACATGCTTATTTAACACCCATCATGACAAGTTCATAATAAATATTTTCAGTGGGCGCCCACTGCTCAACACCAAAAGATAACACAAATCCCATGGCGGTCGTGACGATTCCGTGTCACACAACCGATGATCTAACCAACCAAGGTGTCCCTTCAAGTAGCTCCAGAAAGCTTTGATAATGTTTCCCCTTACGTCTTGATGGTTTGTGTGATGGAGGACTGGCGTAGCAAGGGGCCGGCCGGCGGGGTCAAAGAGGTCGCGAGGCGGGGACCGGAGGTGGGAGGGGCTTCCACTGGCATGCTGATACTGCGGAGCGAAACCCTGGCGCTTACACCGACTGTACAGTGGGGGGGGGGGGGGGGGGGGGGGGGGGGGGGGTGGGGGGGGGGGGGGGGGGCAATGGAAAGAAACAGAAGGATGAAGTACACACAATGAGATGCCATTATTGCATGCAGAGATTCACATACAGTTTACAAACAGACCACATAATAACTCTGTGGGAGAGACAATGAGAAAGCAGGGAGAAGAAATGTAAGACAGAGACCGCATGAGAATAAAGTGTGGGATAACAAGGAAAGGCATGCAGAGAGAGAGAGAGAGAGAGAGAGAGAGAGAGAGAGAGAGAGAGGAGAGATTAGAGAGAGAGAGAGAAAGAGGAAGGAGAGAAAAAAAGAAAGCGAGGAAGAAGAGAAGTAGAAAACAGAGTATGGAGAGAGAGAGAGAGAAGGGAGAGAGAGGAAAAAGGTGAAAGAGAGAGAAAAAGAAAGAGTGAACAGTAAGGGAGAGGAGAAGATAGAGAAGGGGGGAGAGAGAGTGTGTGCTGTACCTGAACGAAGGTGGGTGGCTCATCCAGGGACACCTGAGCAGTGGGAATGTCCAGTCTGAGCCATGGAGGCTTCTTCCTCTGCAGGCTGCTGGTGCTCTCACGGCGTGGTTCAGCCATGCTCCCAACCCCACCCCACGCCTCCCACCTACAGGGAGGGAAAGACGAAGGGAAGGATGAGACTGATACATATCCATCCTACAAGTATAATCACATCCTCTTTGTCCCTCAGGAGTTTCAGTTAAAAGTCTAATCAACAATTTGTAAATGAAAGCCTGAGAGCATCCCAATAATAGCTTGTGTTGCAGAGTCATTACACAAGATGGTGCTGATGAGCCTTGAGTCACGCCATGTAACAGGGTCTGTACTGCGATCATAAAACCAGTTAGAAAAGCAGAGAGCGCCAAATGGAGATATTACCAGACCACAGCTGTTTACTCTTACCCAGAAAGAAGCACACGGAACCATTTAACAAAGCAATAAATATTTGTTCAGCGGGGGTGGGAAAGTTTATGATCTAAGGACTAATCCCGAAATGCCAGAGATTAAATTGAATTTAATCCCACCTTGTTGTTATATATTAATCTATTCTAGGCCTATCCCCTGCCAGGCATTTGTGGGAGAGACTAAATTGCTAGGTCTTTTCCCTGTGCATTCCCATGACGCAGTCTAGAGACCACAGGAGGTGCAATGAACCTCACCGGCCTCCGTCAGAGAAASCTCCTCATCCCTAGAACATTGTTAWCAACAATCCTTCACTTCAGCTTGGGTTCTCTCTCCCTGTTATTTGGTAAAATAATACTGTGACCTTCAAACACAAGGGTGGCACTCTTAAAGTGCTCTGCGACATTCTCCCCAGGGGTATCATAGGACAACTGAAACAATTATTCCCGCAGTGAGATACATGAACGCGTAAATAAAGACTATTTCCYCCGAGAAAAACACTCAAGCGCGCGCCATTGGTTAGTTCCTCACCAGAGAAGCTGTTATTAAACCCTTTGAATGTGAGGAAAAACACTCTCCTCACKTGTCACATGATATTTGTCTTTCACAGACTCTCATTTTGCTCAAATGCCCCACAAGACGAGGGATGGGGGCCCTAATGTGGTCTTGTGCTTTCACTTCAGCAGCATCAGAGGGCTATGAGCGGGCTGGCAGCAGTCATACAGGGTCACACATTCCCTTCTACGGTTACAGAGCTTTAGGTCCTTGGAAAGTCCATGGCAATGTCAAGCACATCTGCTTTGCGTTGCATTTTAACACACTGCAGGCTCCTGTTTTAGCCCAAGTGATGATGGGAGCGTTCATGTGAAACATAAATCCTGCCACAGAGCCAGCGAGGCTGACAATGGAGGGCAGTGGAGGGAGGCAGGAGTGAAACCCCAGGCCGGAGGCGCTGTCCACAGATAGAGAGGAGAGGAGAGAAGGTGAGGAGAGAAGGTGAGGTCAACCACACTGTGCTAGTAACAGCAGCCTGGTCCCAGTCAGCCAAGTCATCATTGACGGCTGGTGTTCACGAGCCATCGGTTCACAGCAGGACACACATGCAGTCAGTCCCATYCTGACCTGTCCTATCATGTGTGAAAAGGGTCTACTACACACAACTGGGTTCAAGTGGTATTTGCTTTCGGTAAAATACTTTAACTGAGTTTGATTGAGCTTGCCTGGTGCAATGGAACCAAGGGAATAGAACCAAAAGTGCAATCCAAGCCAATATTGCACTCTATGTATGCTCAATCAAATTCAGCAATCATTTGAAACAAAACACATACTATTTGAACCCRGGTCTGACATAGAGAGAGCACACTGAACAAGTCCATTAGCGTGTGGTAAATAGCTAGCTACTGTGAAGACAGAGCCAACAAGAGGTCGGTCACTTCACCCATGGACGCCATGCTGAGACATTCTGCCCCACTGCACAGAGTGGAGAGAGGGCTCTGTGGTGGAATGCTGTCCGAGCTCACCAGCCTTTATGTCTGGTCAGGAGCTCTGGGTTGTGATGACTGGCCAGGATTAGCTGTTAGCTGAGCCAGACGGGAACAAAGCAGGCCAGCCTAGGGTGTGAGGGAGGGAGGTGTGAGGGAGGAAAGAGGGGGAGACCGCCCTCACTGACTCACAACCAGGTTTTTCTGTGCAGAGGAAGATGAGCAGAGAAAATATCACAAGATGACACATTTCAAAGCACGGTCACTCAGCTCCATATGAGCTCAGACTTCTAGTGACGGTACAGGTCATGACTGTAGGTTTTCTGACTGGGGGTATAAGGCGTAGTGACAGCCTCCCCTGGTCTCCTACTGGGGTGAGTCATGGACCAGGTGAAGCTCTGTTAGACCAGCTAGCAACCAACGCCTGGAGGAGGGAAACTTCAGCCTGTCTGGCTTTAGCCTTTGCACTTATACAAAACACCCACTACAACATTTCTGCCAGAACAACACACACAAACCCTCTCTTCTATAGCCCAGACAGCCCTGAAGCTACAGCTCCCATAATTTGCTTTTAACTACAAACTCCAGGGATCTTAGTGCTTAGTGATCCAACACAGCAGAGGCATATGCCCTGGTTCTGCAGATTGTATCGAGGGATGGGAGCCTAATTGTCTTCCACACTCAGTCTCATGTGATTCCAGGCCCTGCAGCCGTGACTGTAGTGTGTTTGAACTGGGCCTCAGCCTCTGTCTACTGCTGAATCTACGCCCCACTATCTCCTGGGTTTGTAGCTAACACTGGGGGCTTTGGCGCCTCCGATTCTCCCCACGGTTTTCCTACGGCCAACCCACTTAAATCCTCCTGC
>NC_036860.1:1300909-1302230 GCF_002910315.2 Salvelinus sp. IW2-2015
TTCCCTGCCCACCCCGCTGAATGGCGAGCAAGTAGCGCTGGTGTATGACCAGAGCAACAGGCATAACACCGAGGAACGTAACTAACATCACGGAGTACTAATTTCTTGTATGTTTTATAGTTTCTCAGAGTTACAAATCTGAGAGACAAGGATTCCACTGACGTGTGAGCCCCATTAGCACTGTAAGCGTTCGCGTGCACATGCCACACTGGGTTTCTCCACAAAAGGTTAAGCTTCCCTGCTGAGACCATCACCATATAGCTGGCTTGGAGGTTGAAGCGTTCAAGCAGGAAAAGCTAAATCATCGTCAGCTGTAGCAGTGTTGCAAGTAAATAGGTAGTGGAGTGTTTTCTTCGAGTTAAAACAGAACAGTAAGCCTGGGTCCTCTTGGGAACGCTATTTACACCAACACAATCAAAAATGATAATTTAAGAGGGCCCACATGTTTGGAATTCACAAACACAGCTGTATCCTATAGGAACGTTGGGAAGTAGGGTGCCTGACGGGGCTGCAAGCGAGCACCCTGAAGATAATCTGAATTTTAAAAAGCAGTCAATAAATAAAACCCTATATCTCTATTCTTGCAGCGCCACGATGCGGCTAACGAAAGATTTGTTGTCACGTCCGCGACTCCCTAGACAGTTACTCCGCGGCTTATGGGTTCACACCTAATTAAGAATGCTGATAGCAGGACAGACAGACAGAAGTCAAGTTTAAATTTCGAGTCTGCGGAAACACTGGCTTGCTATCCACTCCAGTGCATGGAGATCTGTGTGTGCGAGCGGCAATGTGTATAACACTGTGACTTACCGATAGAGACTTACAGTAAGCTTATTACATGCACAGTAGAAGTTGACCTACACGCGGTGTTCTCCTCTTCACATTCAATGGACCTATAATAATGGATAATGTAGAGCTGTAAATCAAGCGAGTGACGTATCTGATTATAGTACAGAAAGCTTTCATCCCCACAGTTGTTATGCACGACCTGGGAACGCAAGGGCCTCGTGCTCGAAACAATTAACACAAGGTGTCATATTACCTGCGACGGTGGCGCTTCCACTGGCGAAACACTTTATGTGAACGTCTGAAAGGGGATACTATGAATCGTCTAATTGGAGTCAGTAGAAATTTAGTATATCCTGGTTGTCTCTCCCTTTGGTCATCTGGGTGTTCAACACACTCGTCACATTCAATCACATAATTTTCCTTCTCAAGATTGCACTATCTCGTAAATTGCCAAGGACTTCTCTAAACAGTAGTGGTGCCTACTCGAGCACTGTGTAGGATGGATAGTGACCCTGAATGACTAGCGGATAAG
>NC_036860.1:1303348-1305960 GCF_002910315.2 Salvelinus sp. IW2-2015
AGGCAGTGAGTATTGACAATGGAGGGCCCAGCTGTAACAGGTAAAGCTTGAAGACAAACAGTGGTGAGGAGGGCTGGGGGCTGCAAGGAGCTTTGTAGATGTGACTGCCTTCCTTCACTGCCTCTTTCAGCTGCCTGTCTGAAAGGGCTTTGGTGGGCGAGTGCAGGGGTTAATTCTCATTGTTCACTTTTCAACAGGACCTAGTTCTCCTGCTGCTATCTCACAACAACGTTTCCTTAATTGACACAYCCTGTCTCACGTTAACCACATTCTAAATATAGCCCTTTATTGATGCCTGCTAAGCAGAAACAAATGTTCCACTGAAATATCTTCCTTTTATCTGTTTAAATTGGTAGCCGTAACTTCCTGATAGGAAACACCCCTCGACATAAGATCTAATCGATATAAAATGATAACTTGATCCATCCATTTAATTTTCCATGTGTACAGGAATGCATTTGTCAGCAGCCTCTCATCTAATGCCAGCCCAGATTTGGAAATAGAAGTGATACATTATACAGTTGAAGTCAGAAGTTTACATACACCTTAACCAAATACATTTAAACTTAAGTTTTTCACAATTCCTGACATTTAATCCTAGTAAAAATTCCCTGTCTTAGGTCAGTTAAGATAACCACTTTATTTTAAGAATGTGAAATGTCAGAATAATAGAAGAGAGAATGATTTCTTTCAGCTTTTATTTCTTTCATCACATTCCCAGTGGGTCAGAAGTTTAGATACACTCAATTAGTATTTGGTAGCATTGCCTTTAAATTGTTTAACTTGGGTCAAACATTTAGGGTAGCCTTCCACAAGCTTCCCACAATAAGCTGTGTGAATTTTGGCCCATTCCTCCTGACAGAGCTGGTGCAACTGAGTCGGGTTTGTATAGGCCTCCTTGCTCGCACATGCTTTTTCAGTTCTGCCCACAAATGTTCTATTGGATTGAGGTCAGGGCTTTGTGATGGCCACTCCAATACCTTGACTTTGTTGTCTTTAAGCCATTTTACCATCACTTTGAAAGTATGCTTGGGGTCATTGTCCATTTGGAAGACCCATTTGCGACCAAGCTTTAACTTCCTGACTGATGTCTTTTAAAATGATAACTTGATCCATCCATTTAATTTTCCATGTGTACAGGAATGCATTTGTCTCAGCAGCCTCTCCATCTAATGCCAGCCCAGATTTGGAAAATAGAAGTGATACATTATACAGTTTGAAGTCAGAAGTTTACATACACCTTAACCAAATACATTTAAACTTAAGTTTTTCACAATTCCTGACATTTAATCCTAGTAAAAATTCCCTGTCTTAGGTCAGTTAAGATAACCACTTTATTTTAAGAATGTGAAAATGTCAGAATAATAGAAGAGAGAATGATTTCTTTCAGCTTTTATTTCTTTTCATCACATTCCCAGTGGGTCAGAAGTTTAGATACACTCATTAGTATTGGTAGCATTGCCTTTAAAATGTTAACTTGGGTCAAACATTTAGGGTAGCCTTCCACAAGCTTCCCACAATAAGCTGTGTGTGAATTTTGGCCCATTCCTCCGACAGAGCTGGTGCAACTGAGTCGGGTTTGTATAGGCCTCCTTGCTCGCACATGCTTTTTCAGTTCTGCCCACAAATGTTCTATTGGATTGAGGTCAGGGCTTTGTGGATGGCCACTCCAATACCTTGACTTTGTTGTCTTTAAGCCATTTTTACCATCACTTTGAAAGTATGCTTGGGGTCATTGTCCATTTGGAAGACCCATTGCGACCAAGCTTTAACTTCCTGACTGATGTCTTGAGATGTTGCTTCAATATACCACATAATTTTCCTCATGATACCATCTATTTTGTGAAGTGCACCAGTCCCTCCTGCAGCAAAGCACCCCACAACATGATGCTGCCACCCCCTTGCTTCACGGTTGGGATGGTGTTTCTTCAGCTTGCAAGCCTCCCCCTTTTTCCTCCAAACATTTACAATGGTCATTATGGCCCAACAGTTCTATTTTTTGTTCATCAGACCAGAGGACATTTCTCCAAAAAGTACCATCTTTGTCCATGTGCAGTTGCAAACCGTGGTCTGGCTTTTTATGGCGGTTTTGGAGCAGTGGCTTCTTCCTTGCTGAGGGCCTTTCAGATTATGTCGATATAGGACTCGTTTTACTGTGGATATAGATACTTTTGTACCTGTTTCTCCAGCATCTTCACGAGGTCCTTTGCTGTTGTTCTGGGATTGATTTGCACTTTTCGCACCAAAGTATGTTCATCTCTAGGAGACAGAATGCGTCTCCTTCCTGAGCGGATTATATGGCGGGGGCTGCGTTGGTCCCATGGTTCATACTTGCATACTATTTGTTTTGTACAAGGTGAATGTGTTACCTTGGCTGTTTCCTTTTGATTTTCCCATGATGTCAAGCAAAGAGCCACTGAGTTTGAAGGTAGTCCTTGAAATACATCCACAGGTACACCTCAATTGACTCAAATGAGGTCAATTAGGCTATCAGAAGCTTCTAAAGCCATGACATAAATTTTCTGGAAATTTCCAAGCTGTTTAAAGGCACAGTCAACTTAGTGTATGTAAAACTTCTGAGCCACTGGATTGGAACACTGAATTATAAGGTG
>NC_036860.1:1311532-1318500 GCF_002910315.2 Salvelinus sp. IW2-2015
GAGATGTGCTTCAATATCCACATAATTTTTCCTCATGATACCATCTATTTTGTGAAGTGCACCAGTCCCTCCTGCAGCAAAGCCCCCACAACATGATGCTGCCACCCCCTTGCTTCACGGTTGGGATGGTGTTTCTTCAGCTTGCAAGCCTCCCCCTTTTCCTCCAAACATTTACAATGGTCATTATGGCCAAACAGTTCTATTTTTGTTTCATCAGACCAGAGGACATTTCTCCAAAAAGTACCATCTTTGTCCCCATGTGCAGTTGCAAACCGTGGTCTGGCTTTTTTATGGCGGTTTTGGAGCAGTGGCTTCTTCCTTGCTGAGGGCCTTTCAGATTATGTCGATATAGGACTCGTTTTACTGTGGATATAGATACTTTTGTACCTGTTTCCTCCAGCATCTTCACGAGGTCCTTTGCTGTTGTTCTGGATTGATTTGCACTTTTCGCACCAAAGTATGTTTCATCTCTAGGAGACAGAATGCGTCTCCTTCCTGAGCGGCTATGACGATCTCTCTCTAAATAATCTGTCTGTAAACAATTGTTGGAAAAATTACTTGTGTCATGTGTAACGGATGTGAAATGGCTAGCTAGTTAGCGGTGGTACGCGGTAATAGCGTTTCAATCGGTTACGTCACTCGCTTTGAGGCCTTGAAGTAGTGGTTCCCCTTGCTCTGCAAGGGCCGCGGCTTTTGTGGAGCGATGGGTAACGATGCTTCGTGGGTGACTGTTGTTGATGTGTGCAGAGGGTCCCTGGTTCGCGCCCGGCGAGGGGACGGACGTAAAGTTATACTGTTACACATGCACAAAGTAGATGGCCTAACCGACTTGCCAAAACTATAGTTTGTTAACAAGAAATTTGTGGAGTGGTTGAAAAACGAGTTTTAATGATTACAAACTAAGCTTATGTACACTTCCGACTTCAACTGTCTTGTACAGTATGTTTCCCAAGCCCTCCATCCAGGGACAAAACCTGAATTCATAATAAGCTGTCACTGGAACATTCCATAGCAACATTCCATATGATCTTCAGTTGAACACCCCCCCACCATCTCTCCCCCTCGAGATTGCTGGCTCAGCTGTTAGCAGGGCTGAATCATTCAAATTCCTGGAGAACATCATCTCCCACAACCTCAAGTGGGAGGACATGATCACAGCGGTCACCAAGAAGACACAATAGTTGATGTACTACCTGCGGCAGCTGAAAAAAACCTCAAAATCGCCTAGGCAATCCTGATCCGGTTTTACGCATCAATCGTTGAATTCATAAATCACCTCCTCCATCACCGTCTGGTTTGGGTCTGCCCACTGCAAGGGAAAACTGCAACGCATTGTCCGTTCTGCATAGCGGGTCATAGGCTGCCACATGCCCTCCAGGACAAGGAAGCATGCAGGCAAAATCATCACGACTCCCCCCCCGCCACTCCAAAAATTCACCTCTGGAAGGCGGTTCAGGTCACTCTTGACCAAAACCTCCCGCCACAAAGTTTCTTCCCCCGGGCTATGGCCCTCACCAACCAGCTATCTGGCGCAAAGAGACTAAAGGACTATGGATACTAAAGGACACTCTATGCTGCACACCGCATCAAGCCATCTCTGAACTGTACATAAAATAACTGCATTATACTGTCCATCTCTCTGCATTTAGATATATTCATACTGATACTGTAATACAGTATCATACTGATACTGTAAATTTGTACATCCACTGTATATCAACCGCATACCCACTGTATATCAACCGCATACCCACTGTATATCAACCGTATACCCACTGTATATTTATATATCTGCTCATTCTCTTATAGCGCTATGCTCACTCTATCTAGTTGTATATAATGTATGTAAACTTCGTATAAACTCGGGTTGCCTGTATTCTGTCTCTAAATGATGTCTATCACTAGTAGCACCATATCACCAAGTAAAATTCTGAGTATGTGTAAATGTACCTGGTGAATAAAGGTGATTCTGATTCTGAAAGTGATTAGCATTGCTGGAGAAAGCACATCAAGTCTAACCAGTCTGGTCAGCCWGTGTCTGGGCTGGGCGAGGGATTTCCTCCCTGCTGCTTCTGTGTGCTCTGCTGCTCACTCCCTGCTCCTATTCCATTACTTTTGGTCATTTCAGTAGGCCCTGTGTGTGGACAGTCACCGGAAAATGATCCGTCTTATTGTAAGTGACAGAGCTCCAGACAGTGCAGCTGGCTGCGGGGCAGAGCTAAGGCTGCGGAGGCAGGCTGGGTAGATGAGGGCKGCTGGGTAGAGGGAGGCAGGCTGGGCAGAGGGAGGCAAGCTTGGCAGAGGGAGGCAGGCTGGGTAGAGGGAGCCAGGCTTGCAGAGGGATGCAGGCTGCGGCAGAGGAGGCAGGCTAGGCACGAGGGAGGGCGGCTGGGAGGGGAGCAGGCTTGCAGGGGAGGCAGGCTGGGCAGAGGGAGCAGGCTTGGCAGAGGGAGGCAGGCTGGGCAGAGGGAGGCAGGCTGCAGGCAAGGGAGGCACGGCTGTGGCAGAGGGGAGGCGCGGCTTGGGGCAGAGGGAGGCAGGCTGGGTAGAGGGAGCGAGGCTGGGCAGAGGGGGCAGGCTGGGCAGATGAGGGCGGCTGGCAGAGGGAGGCAGGCTGGTAGAGGAGGCAGGCTGGTAGATTGAGAGCGGGCTGAGCGAGGCAGGAGGCTGGGAGATTGAAGGCAGGCTGGGTAGAGGGAGCCAGGCTTGGCAGAGGGAGGCAGGCTGGGCAGAGGGAGGCAGGCTAGGCAGAGGGAGCAGGCAGCTGGGCAGAGGGAGGCAGGCTGGGCAGGAGGGAGCGGCTGGCAGAGGGAGGGCAGGCTTGGCAGAGGGAGGCAGGCTGGGCAGAGGAGGCAGGCTAGGCAGAGGGAGGCAGGCTGGGGCAGAGGGAGGCAGGCTGGGCAGAGGGAGGCAGGCTGGGTAGAGGGAAGCAGGCTGGGCAGAGGGAGGCAGGCTGGGCAGATGAGGGCGGCTTGGGCAGAGGGAGGCAGGCTGGGTAGAGGGAGGCAGGCTGGGTAGATGAGGCAGGCTGGGGCTGAGCGAGGCAGGAGGCTGGGTAGATGAGGCAGGCTGGGCAGAGGGAAGACAGGCTGGTAGATGAGGCAGGCTAGGTAGTTGAGCAGGCTGGGTAGATGAGGGCAGGCTGGGCAGAGGGAGGCAGGCTGGGCAGAGGGAGGCAGGCTGTGGCGTAGGGGGAAGAGGAAGAGTAACAGAAGAGGCATGCTGGCTTCAGGGCTGAGGCAGGCGCCATGATGGATGATCTTCATTTAATCTGGGTACTGAGAGGCTGGAAACTTCCTTCCTGAGAAACTGAACTTCCTGACCTCAGGCTTCTGGTTCCTCGCTCTCTCATTTCTCTCTCGCTTCTGGTTTTCTCTCTTTGTGTATAATTGTATTGTTCCTTCTTTTCTCTTGATGAGTGATACACTTGCTACTCATGACCCAAGATACACTATGGAAAACCTATAGACAATGACTTAGCTTTAGTACCGCATATCATGTTCCATAACAGAATATGCACCATAAATACTGTAAACCTGGATAAAAACAGAGATTCTCTCTGGTAATGTTGACCGTACCATGCAGCCTAATCCATCATGGCTGCAGTCAGCCTGCCTCATTACATGTTGAAAGCCAATGCAAAGCCTGATATTAAGAAACAATGGAAGGGAAATATGCCATTTGAGCAGCTCACCTCTTTACCCAAACACTGACCTCACTCCTCATATGACTCTATAGGCCTTCTATGCGCCCAATCTGCATGCACCGTAGGCAACAACACTCCCACAAAGTCATTACTGCCAAGGAGCCCAACAAGACCTCATCCTTCAAGTGTGTTTGGATGGACAAGGAACGTGCTAAGCAATTAGAACACACATCTGATCTAGCAGTGGACCTAGATGGGAGATCTAGAGACTGTCAATCAACTGCACTTAATAACAACGGCCTCGGTGTTGTGTAACACCTGATCCATCTGAGGCACATCTGGGAATTTATTACAGCATGGTGCTGCTTTTGGTCTTTAAATAGCACACACACCGCATGTGCACACACCCACACACACACGCATGCGCACACCCACACACACACCACTGTCAAGCAAGACCAATTAAGAAGCTGACCGAACCTGCAAGCTGCAGTGTCTTAGTTTGGGAGCCTTTGGATGACTTCTGAAACAGACGCAGATTAAAGGACTAAGAATATCAACATAGCATYCATKTTGGAGGAGAGACAGCAAGACCAGGTGACCACGCTGATTGTGGAAGCAGAGTTTGGATGCAGACTAGAGTTGCCTCTGTGATATAACCATGGGTGTAAACGCAACTCTGTTTCTCTTTCCCTCTTTCCCTCCTTCACACCTTCTCCCTGATGACTAACAGAGCAGTGTGACTCTAAACCATGTGGTTTCCATGAACATGGCGCCGGGATGACAAGGGGATTTTCACCAGGGTTTTTTAAGGGGAAAAGGAAGGAGGGTTCAGCTCTGGTTCCTCTCCTCAGTCTGGGCGTATGGCCTGGTGGTATGCTCCTCTTACATGGAAGGAAATACTCCACATAGCTGCAGACCAGGCCTGGGTAGCGRAGGCCAAGGAGCCGCCCTGTGTCCGGCCCGCTCCGCACCATTAAGATTCAGTGWGTGTCTAGCCTGAGGCAAACTGACACAGTGACATGTGACAGGCTGTCACCCCGAAACATCCCCGTCTGACATTAAAACACAAACACAACAGGAATACCCTCTGCAGCTGACCCAGGGATCCAGTGTCATGGCTGGGGAGGGGCCAGAGGGGAGGGGGGAACTGGCATGACAGGCCTGTCTGGTGGAACCTCATTCCATTCCCCATGTTTGCTCACTGACACCCGGGTCGTCTCGCCCTACCGTCCGGGAAAACACACGCACGCACGCACGCACGCACACACACACACACACCACGGGAGATTTTATAGTGCAAAGTCAACACTTGGAAGTGAGTGGCTTTCAATCCAAAGTGAGTGTGAACGTGCCACATACGGTGCATGGGAAAAACCTCTGCTACTGCTGTCCAAACAGTATTGACTGTATGCTAAGATCTAGTGCCAGAGGTACTATGTATGAGAGGATAAGTAGGTCTCTGACGCTGTTCTGTGTGCATACAGTCTATTTATAGAACTTCAATGGCCAACGTCCTGCTGGAGATAGACTATAGACAAGCTTACATAATGACAGACATGCTAGATATCAAGGCAGTAGAAAGTACTGTAGGATGATATAACGGCAAATGCTACTACTGTAACTGGAAAAATGATGGCCGCATCCTTTTAACATCTCACTAGTGACTTCACAGCACGATGTGCACTGTACTGTACAGTGACAGTGTTATGCAGTTCATCACTCTCATAACACCCTCCTGCCTCATATACAGCATATTTAATTGCCAGTGTGGGAACTCTAAAATGRAGCAAAGTTGAGCAGGCAACATCCCAATGAATACATTGAGAAAACAGTGCATATATCTTCCTCTGGAAATCAACATGAAAAAAAGGGTGAGATGTGTTTTATATCAGGGAGAGGAATTAGCCCTGAATTGCCACGTCTACTGATTCAGTTCACTTGAAGTTGAGTAAGTTCTGCCCAGGCAAAACGGTTTTTCCACTTTTCTTTAGGGGGTGAAATATTATTGCAAGGGTGGATAATTCAACGGTAAATTATTAAGCCATCCTATACTTGTGAATAATTCACTGTGTATTTCCCATTGGAGCTAGCATGGCACAACACACACACACACACACACACACACACACACACCACACACACACACACACACACACACACACACACCACACACACACACACACACACACACACACACACAACACACACACACACACACACACACACACCCACACAGAGCAACAGAGAGGAGACAAAGACAAAGACAGAGACAAGAGAGAGAAGCGAGAGAGAGAGAACCACTTGGCCCATAGCTCTCTGTGACACAGTAGTACACTTACTGCCTCTTTTCTCAAAACTCTTAGCGTGCCCCTCTTAGTGCAACTCTTTAGCGCGCGCCCCTCTTAGCGCAACTCTTTAGCGCACCCTCTTAGTGCAACTCTTTATGCGCGGCCCCTCTTAGCGCAACTCTTTAGCGTGCCCCTCTTAGTGCAACTCTTTGCGTGCCCCTCTTAGGCAACTCTTTAGCGTGCCCTCTTAGGCAACTCTTTAGCGTGCCCCTCTTAGTGCAACTCTTTAGCGCGCCCCTCTTAGCGCAACTCTTTAGCGTGCCCCTCTTAGTGCAACTCTTTAGCGTGCCCTCTTAGTGCACACTCTTTAGCGCGCCCTCTTAGTGCAACTCTTTAGCGTGCCCCTCTTAGTGCAACTCTTTTAGCGCCCCCTCTTAGCCAACTCTTTAGCGCGCCCTCCTTAGCGCAACTCTTTAGCGTGCCCTCTTAGTGCAACTCTTTAGCGTGCCCTCTTAGTGCAACTCTTTTAGCGCGCCCCTCTTAGCGCAACTCTTTAGCGTGCCCCTCTTAGTGCAACTCTTTAGCGTGCCCTCTTAGTGCAACTCTTTAGCGCGCCTCTTAGCGCAACTCTTTAGCATGCCCCTCTTAGCTGCAACTCTTTAGCGCGCCCTCTTAGCGCAACTTTTTAGCATGCCCCTCTTAGCTCAACTCTTTAGCGCGCGCCCTTCTTAGCTCAACTCTTTAGGTGCTCCTCTTAGCTCAACTCTTTAATGGCTCCTCTTAGCTCAACTCTTTAGCGTGCTCTTCTTAGCTAACTCTTTAGCGTGCCCTCTTAGCTCAACTCTTTAGCGGCGCTCCCTCTTAGCTCAACTCTTTAGCGCGCTCCTCTTAGCCAACTCTTTAGCGACTCTCTTAGCGCAACTCTTTAGCCGCCTCCTCTTTCTGCGCAACTCTTTAGCGCGCTCCTCTTAGCGGCAACTCTTTAGCGTGCCCCTTCTTAGCGCAACTTTTAGCGCGCTCCTCTTAGCGGA
>NC_036860.1:1323254-1333328 GCF_002910315.2 Salvelinus sp. IW2-2015
CTTCCCCCTTATGCGACACCTCTCTTTTAGGCGTAATCTATGTCCTCCTTCTCTAGCTTACCTTCTCAGAGCTGTCGCTCCTCTCTTAGCGCTAACTCTTTAGGCATTGCTCCACCTGCTAGCTCAAGCTTCACTATAGTATCCTGTCACAGGTCATGCTGCGTCAGAGGCCCTCTTAGGGCTCCCTCAATAGCTCTGTTTTAGCAGCGTGCTCCTTCTTACTATTCAAGAACACACTCATAACTCTGTTAAAGCTGCATTTAATTGCTCAACTCTTTAAAGCGCGTGCTCTCTTAGCTCAACTCTTTTAAAAGGCGGCACCTGCTTAGCCACCTACTTTTGCGAGCTCACAGAAATTAAGATTAGAGCGACCATTTATTAGTAGCCTCTTCATACGCGCTCCTCTTAGCACCGCGGACTCTTTAGACATGTAGCGTCTTGTAGGTCCCCACATTTTTTATATGCGGCGTCGCCCTCTTAGCCCAACTCTTTAGCGCCCTCCTCTTAGCGCAACTCTTTAGCGCCGCTCTCTTAGCCGCAACTCTTTAGCGCGCTCCTCTTAGCGCAACTCTTTAGCGTGCCCCTCTTAGCGCAACTCTTTAGCGCGCTCCCTCTTAGCGCAACTCTTAGCGCGCTCCTCTTAGCGCAACTCTTTAGCATGCCCCTCTTAGCGCAACTCTTTAGCGCGCTCCTCTTAGCGCAACTCTTTAGCGTGCTCTCTTAGCGCAACTCTTTGCGGTGCCCCTTTCTTAGCGCAACTCTTTTAGCGTGCCCCTCTTAGCGCAACTCTTTAGCGTGCCCCTCTTAGCCAACTCTTTAGCGTGCCCCTCTTAGCGCAACTCTTTAGCGTGCCCTCTTAGCGCAACTCTTAATGTGCCCATTTTACTGAAGCTCCACTCCTAACCCACAGCAGCACTTGAGATGGTTGGTGCATATCTTTACTCTGGTGGAAAAACCTCACTGTAAATCTGTATCTTGTATGGACACATGCCAGTGTTTGTACATCTCATATAAAGAGAGACAACTCTAAATTCTCCTCCCTCATGGGCCAGATGCCTTATACTATTCTAAGACAAGTAAATGCAATTTGATTTAACACAATCAAATACTGTGTCTTCTTGTGCATGGACAGTGATTACATCAGCTGATTCTTAGGGCACGCACACACACACACACACACACACTCATACAACCTCCTCAAGTCTGAGATGTGGTGGGAATAGAGAGGGTGTTCTAGCCTAGCCTGAAGTCCCTGAGACTGCTGCTATCATGCCAGGGTCCCAGATGGTACTTTTTCGCATGGAAACTCTCCTTATCTCCCCCAGCAGACAACCCAGTGTGCCCACACAGAAAGGCCTGTCACCTGGGGAGAGAGTGGGAGTAGAGATCCACCTAGACCCAGGGCCGCTCTGACATCCACCCCCCAGACCACTGCAGCCTGGAGGACAGGGTGTGACCATGACAACAGCTTCTCCATGTAGCCTGTATAATAGCCTTGATACAGGTATATCTATGATTAGACCGTATTTAACAGCCTGGAGATGGGTAGGAATGCTGTGGGGATAAAGAGCAGAGTAAAGAATGGAGATAATGAAATGAACATGAGCATGACACTCACAAGGATGTGACCTCATCTTACATGACCTCAATTTAAGGAGAACTAGGAGATCTGGGTCAAAGGTTAAAAACACAGAGGTGGCGTGTGATTGGACTAATTCAACCATGACCATTTATCAACATGAACCTTTTAAACTGGGTTGGTTTAACTGAGGTTGAGTGGCTTAACAAGATAACGTCTACAGTAGAACAATGCTGACACCATCTTCTGTCAAACTAAATGTTAGCCCACATAACGATAATAACATAACTTGTTACTCAAAATGCCAAAAGGGTTATCCAAGTAATAACATTACTCAATATTTCATGATAGATTAACACGACACTTTTACACTCCATAATAAATCACAGCAATTACATGTGTATAAATAAAATACTGTCTCTCCGCTCTCTGCACTGACAGTTGACAGCCAAGAGATAAGATAATTGTTTCCATTACTTAATCACAAATTCAAAACACTGCTGTAAAACCGGCCTGACAGGGCAAGGGAAACCACTGGGTGAGCCACAGCATGCAACTCTGAAACAGCCCTCTCTCTCTCTCCATAATCAGTCAATCAATAACATTAGCATTTGACTTAGTGACCGGATTTTAGCGTGTTTGACCTCTTGACCTCTCACCGTTGGACATAGAAGTGTCTGTATGGATTTACATCCTCTTGAGAGACTGGGCAGCTTTAACAAAACAAAGGAAAACAAACTCAAAGCAGAATGTCTCTCCTCCACTACTATCCCCGTAGAGAGGCTCCCAGATGCATCCCCAAACTAGCTTAACAAGCGCCTTATTGTCTGTAGAAAGCAGTCAGAAGCTGCCCTTCCTGTTAGCCAAGTGAGCTAAGAGGGGACTCAGCAGCAGCATGACCAAACAACATGTGATCCCCATCTAAATAGTTTCCAGCATGATATCAGCCTGAATCGCTCCCGCCCACAAAAGGCTGCATTGTGTGCTGGGCATCAGGCTGATGATGTGCATAGGGCTGAAGGAGGGTCATTGTTGTGGAGACTGGTCCAAAATTCCTCCTCAACGTGAGAGAAGGAAGGGGAAAACCAGGCTGACTGAAGGATTCATTCCTTTATCGATCAAAACTGGGGTGTCAGCAAGTTCTGTGTTTAGCTAATAACTTTCTGTGTGCATGGAGTTCGTTAACCCCATCATGGTTAGGAGGGTGTAAATGTSGACAGACTCCAGCTGTATCGGACAGACAGCGTATCTTGTTATGGAGTCCTTCAGACGATGTATTCTGGAGGTGATACGGCCTGCCACCACCGTATTACTCACTGTGGGCACTCCTAGGTTTATTTCCACGCTCTGGCCAATCAACACGAGTAAAAATACTTCACAAAGAGACGCCATCAACTGTGTGACCTCACATCCTCCCTRAAAGACCACCAGCATGGAGAGGTCAGATGACTGCTTATTTAAGACGTGCTGGGAGGAAGTGGGGAGGAGAGAAGGAGCTGAAGAGACCTCCAAATGGGAAAGCAGGAAACACACTGCTGTCTGGGAGGCTTCTCCACAACGTCCACCGCACACAGCCACAGAAACAACACACACTAATCAATTTCATCCCAACACCGGCTATGAGGCATTCCTCCCCTCCAAATACCACAGTAGAGAACAACAGCCACCCCTCCCTCCTCCCTCTGTCCTGTCCCGTCAGCTCCATCTGGCATCTCCATGCAGTGTGAAATCTAAGCTGTTGTCTCTATTGAGGAGAGCAGATGAAGTGTGGCCTGTTGCTCTGGGACAAAGGAATTAGCCAGACTACACACGGATTTAGCCAGGGGAGAGAATGGGCATTTGGCCTGTCCAAATCAGCCCTCTGATCTCCAATCAAAGCCAATGAGGTCAAACCTYCTGATAAACTGGCCAGGGAGGGACTGGCAGGAACACCCACCCTCTGTCTGTCTGTCTGTCTGCTGGAGTGAGGGATCAACTGACACACCATCAGAACAAACAGTATTTGTTTACTAAACTCAGGATTAGTCTTTGAATACTATTTGAACCCAGGTCTGACAAACCGCCAGAGAAAATTAGCTTCACCATTATGTCCTAAAAACATAGGCAWATACTGAAAGGTTAATTTAATGACATTTATAATCCCATGGATTCATTAATTTATCCATTTACTACTAAAACTTTCATTCATATATTATATTAAAACGTTCACTACTTGGTAATTCGTTTTATTCCGAAGGGAATTCTACAGTGATTGTAATATGATTCAAAGCCTCTTTTAAATCCCTTCATACAGATTTGCTTGACCTTTATGGTTAATTAAGAATTCTCTATATCTTTCATTCGTTTTGGGTTTGGAGTGAGTCAAATATATATTGGGTTTGGAGTGAGTCAAATATGTATTGGGCTTGGAGTGAGTCAAATATTATTGGGTTTTGGAGTGAGTCAAATATGTATTGGGTTGGAGTGAGTCAAATATGTATTGGGTTTGGAGTGAGTCAAATATGTATTGGGCTTGGAGTGAGTCAAATTATGTATTGGGTTGGAGTGAGTCAATAATGTATTGGGTTGGAGTGAGTCAAATATGTATTGGGCTTGGAGTGAGTCAATATGTATTGGGTTTGGAGTGAGTCAAATATGTATTGGGTTTGGAGTGAGTCAAATATGTATTGGGTTTGGGAGTGAGTCAAATATTGTATTGGGCTTGGGAGTGAGTCAAATATGTATTGGGTTTGGAGTGAGTCAAATATGTATTGGGCTCAGAGTGAGTCAAATATGTATTGGGCTTGGAGTGAGTCAAATATGTATTGGGCTTGGAGTGAGTCAAAATATTATTGGGCTTGGAGTGAGTCAAATATATATTGGGCTTGGAGTGAGTCAAATATATATTGGGCTGGAGTGAGTCAAATATATATTGGCTTGGAGTGAGTCAAATATTATTGGGCTTGGAGTGAGTCAAATATGTATTGGGTTGGAGTGAGTCAAATATATATTGGGCTTGGAGTGAGTCAATATGTATTGGGTTTGGAGTGAGTCAAATATGTATTGGGCTCGGAGTGAGTCAAATATTTATTGGGCTCGGAGTGAGTCAAATATGTATTGGGCTGGAGTGAGTCAAATATGTATTGGTTGGAGTGAGTCAAATATATTTGGGCTGGAGTGAGTCAAATATGTATTGGCTTGGAGTGAGTCAAATATGTATTGGGCTCGGAGTGAGTCAAATATGTATTGGGCTGGGTGAGTCAATATGTTTGGCTTGGAGTGAGTCAAATATGTATTGGGCTTGAGTGAGTCAAATATGTATTGGGTTTGGAGTGAGTAAATATGTATTGGGTTTGGAGTGAGTCAAATATGTATTGGGCTTGGAGTGAGTCAAATATGTATTGGGTTTGGAGTGAGTCAAATATGTATTGGGTTTGGAGTGAGTCAAATATGTATTGGTTTGGAGTGAGTCAAATATGTATTGGGTTGGAGTGAGTCAAATATGTATTGGGTTTGGAGTGAGTCAAATATGTATTGGTTTGGAGTGAGTCAAATATGTATTGAAGAATACCGAACTCTTCACGGTATCACTTCCCTAAACAAGAACATTTTTGCATGGAAGGAAGTGACCTCAACTGGTTTAGTAGACCGGCGGTTTCTGGTGAAACGTGTAAACAAATGAGAAATAAACACAGAATACACACAAGCAGATCGAAAGGAATTGATTTCCTGACCAGCATCAAAACAAACAGGGTCTGAGGCCTAATACCTGCTATGACCAGTCGTAATATTAAGACTGGGGGCTTCCTCTGGGATGTTACAGCTAGTGATAGCGGCAGAGCACTCACTGTTAGTGCTTGAACAGAGGACAGGCAGGGCATGGGATGGTGGTCTTAAAGCCAAGTGACAGGGGATGGAATGTCCCAGAACATGTGACACGTCTTTCAGCTGTAACCCCATCACAGCATGGGCCATAGATGAACCACAGACTACTACAGCACACAGACTACTACGCACACAGACTACTACAACACACAGACTACTCAGCACCGCTGCTGCTGTGTTGTACCTGTCTCCATATGGCAACAAGGCAATTCAGCAATGGGGGCAACCATCTAAGGTCTCAATCTAATCAACACATATACAGTCACTTACACATTAGCTGTTGAGGATGTGTACTATGGATCTTCAATCTTCTACACAGAGTGACTCCAACCAGACAAACCCATTTACCTTTGACATATAACACTACCGGTCAAAAGTTTTAGAACACCTACTCAGGGTTTTTCTTTATTTTTACTATTTTCTACATTGTAGAATAATAGTGAAGACATCAAAACTATGAAATAACACACAGAATTATGTAATAACCAAAAAAGTGTTGAGAGCCAGTTTCATCATAGCGCTTGATGTTTTTTTTGCGGCTGCACAAATGTTCTGTATTGATGTACCTTTATGTCTTAAAGTAATGGTGGACTGTCGTTCCCTTTGCTTATTTGAGCTGTTCTTGCCATAATATGGACTTGGTCTTTTATCAAATAGGGCTATCTTCTGTATACCACCCTACCTTGTCACAACACAAACTGATTGGCTCAAACACATAAAGAATTTCCACAAAATTAACTTTTAACAAGGCCACCTGTTAATTGAAATGCATTCCAGGTGTATACCTCATGAAGCTGGTTGAGAGAATGCCAAGAGTGTGCAAAGCTGTCATCAAGGCAAAGGGTGGCTATTTGAAGAATCTCAAATATAAAATATATTTTGATTTGTTTAACACTTTCTTGGTTACTACATGATTCCATATGTGTTATTAATAGTTTTTGATGTCTTCACTATTATTCTTACAATGTAGAAAATAGTAAAAATAAAGAAAACCCTTGAATGAGTAGGTGTTCTAAAACTTGTGACCGGTAGTGTATATAATATATATCCCTCGGTGTTATTGTCTCTCTGTCTGTCCTAGACACAACAGGGTGATTTTCACATCCCTTCCAATGTTGAAATCCCTTTCATCTGTAATACATCGCAGATATCCAGGAAGATAAGAGGAGATAAAGTGGAACAGGTGAGACTCATCAATATAGTCAAACCCAAAGGTAGAAAGAGGAAGTGAGTCTTTGAGGTGTATCGCTGTTGCATGCGGTGTACTAAGACAGGTGCTCCACTTCCACCTTGAACATGTGCACTGATTCCCACAGCCAGGCAGCCAGCCACCCAGACTGCCTGTTTACAAGTTCCCACATTCATCAACTTCAACGTGTACGCTCTGTCCAAACCAGTTGCTGTGTGTGAAAAAAGCAGCACTCTCAACTATACTGATGCTATGCTGATATGATCTCTTTTCTTGAACCTCAAACCCTTATAGAGTAAACCTCTAGGCCTGGAGTTCATGAGGGTTTCTTATTAAAGCCTCTACTAAAATAAGGAAACATTATTGTGGTCCTGTGTAACTTTGTATAAATAGAGATAAATAGCACAAGTTGAGTATTTTTTGTGCTTGATACACTGTATATAGTCTGCTGAGCACCATCAACAGACCGTGAAAATAAGATTAAAAACGTTACAATGACAATGTCGATGCGGTTTACGCGCTATGTCTGTATTTCATATCACTCAGTATTTAATATGTGCACCGTATTAGATGAAGAGGAGAAAAATACAAGTTAATCATCTCTGTTTTAGTGATTTAAAAGAATGTAGCTACATTTGGCCATTCTCTCAGCTCTCCATGCCCTGGAAGAGCTGAGAGCCCACTCCCACACCACACACACATACCTTTGACTGACCTGTTTCAGACAAGTCCTCACACCTGTATCTTTACATGTTTTCCTAATCTAACAAGGTGCCATAGGATTCTCTATCATCAAGTCATCTCTGAGGAAGTGAAGCTGGCCCTGGGGGAATCATCAGAAGGGAGGCCAGCCAGGGTTCAGGTCTGAGGGGTCGGGGAGAGAGAGCAGGGGCAGGACGGCCTGCTGCAGCCAGCTGTGCTGCACAGAGAGTCATGGAAATCCCAAACACAGGCACAGGAAGGCTGGGCTAGGGGCTGAGGCAGACCCCTTGGAGATACAGTAGGCTGGGGGAGGCTCCCTCAGTCCTCACCCTGTAGATTGGGCTGAGGAAAACACAGACTCCTCCACAGAGATGAGCTCAATGTTTTGACGGGGAAAAAAGGGGGACAAGGGATGACACATATCCCAGCTTCCGGGTGTGCTCGTCATTGTGAGATAATCCAATAAACCCTCATCAGTCAGGTAACAGGTTATGGTGTGACTGGTGGATTAGGAGAGATACTGTCGAGTGGTGTGGATGAGTGTGCATTAGTCAACCCCTACAGCAGCAGAACCAACTTGATCACTGTATCTGGGCTACGTCCCCAGACTGAAGAACCTGAAGACGCTGTTCTACATGCAAATGTCCTTCACTATTGTGCTCCCAGCAGAAGAATCCAGAAGACGGCTTTCATTATTGCAGTGAGTGATGTGATCAACTGGGTGGCAACACTGGCATCACTTGGTAGGCTTTACATCATATTCCTGCACAACCTCTGACAACTGGCCAGTGGCTTGGAAGAGCTGGCATGGATCTGAAGTGTAGCACGGGCAGCAGACAAGAACAGGAAGAGCAAACTAACGGAAAGGACAAACAGAATTACAGGAGGACGTCTTTCAGCAATTTCACCATTGTGACACAAGATCTTAAAACACAACCGAACAGTTCAAACTACAGAACCTTTCCAAGTTGTTTCCCTGTCAATTATCTATTAGTCATTCCTGGATCCACCTCCTCCATAGGGCCAGGCAAGGCCAAGTCACAGAGCTGTTCCAAAAGCACACCCTCGTTTCTTGGAAACTCCATTACAGAGTGAGTTGCCGCCAGGTATGTGATGGAGGTGGTGGTGGGGACTGTTGGTTGAGACTGTCCAGATATTACTGGGTATGACTCTGTGTGCTCTTCCATTCAGGGAACATCTACATGAGTTTACGCTGTGATACCCATGAGGATCCGCAGTCCCTAGGGCAGGGTTTCCCAACTGGCGGCCCCATGGGCCGAATTTGGGCCTTGGGGTATATTATTTGACCCTCCAGTTTACTAAGCAAAAATTTGTTTTTGCTGTTGGACATAAAAGACTGTAAAAACACCAGCAATCAGCTCCAATTGATCTTCATTGTGAAAATCTGTTCCAAAGTATTCCCACGCACAGTAGAGAGTCATACAGTCCTCTGAAATTATTGGGACAGTGAGCATTTTTTTCTTCTTTGAAATCTGTACTCCAGCACTTTGGGATTTGAAATGATACAATGACTATAAGGTTAAAGTACAGACTGTCAGCTTTAATTTGAGGGTATTTTTATCCATATCAGTAAAACAGTTATAATAGCACTTTTTGTACAAGTCCCCCCATTTTAGGGGACCAAAAGTATTGGGACAAATTCAACTTATATGTGTAGGTGGTCAAAGTTTTGTATTTGGTCCCATATTCCTAGCACGCAATGACTACATCAAGCTTGTGACTCTACAAACTTGTTGGATGCATTTGCAGTTAGTTTTGGTTGTGTTTCAGATTATTTTGCATCCAATAGAAATTAATGGTAAATAATGTATTGTGTCATTTTATTTTTATTTTTATTGTAAATAAGAATAGAATATGTTTCTAAACACTTCTACATTAATGTGGATGCTACCATGATTACGGATAGTCCTGAATGTATTTGTGAATAATGATGAGCGAGAAAGTTACAGATGCACAAATATCATACCCCTCAGCAAAATGCTAACCTCCCCTGTAATTTGTAATGGTGAGAGGTTAGCATGTCTTGGGGGTATGATATTTAGCGTCTGAACTTTCTCACTCAACTTATTCAACGATAGTGATAGACTCTTGGTATCATTTTTGTTTGGGCTTCTGGCGGTCATTATTTGCAGTCTCAAAATTATTTTAATTATTTCTGGCCCCCTGACCATCGCCTCAAGAAAAATTGTCCCGTGAACTGACCTAGTTGATGATCCCTGCACTGGGGCTGAAGGCTTGCTGGGCCAAAGATCGGTTGGAGAAGCAGGCGCCCTATTTAAAAAATGGTGCTCTCAAACTTGTAACAGTCCTGGGATAGTAATAAATTGTCCCCTCTCCACATCTTGTGTCCTGTCTGGCCATTCAGTCTTTTAAAGAAGATAGTGTGTGTAGTAAGCTAAACACTATGGACAGTCTGACAGTAGTACCTGTGCTAATGTGGCTCTAACTGAAAACTGAAGAACAAGGAATTCTCTTGAGGATTTTGCAATATGGAATGGACCTTTGTTGGTGCACATGAAAGAACAGCTCAATTCCTGCAAAAAGACGATGAAAAGTGTGAATGTGTATATGTTATTTTAGTCCTGCACTCAAGATTCCTGTCGAAAAAGAACATAACTGACTGTCCACTTGACAACCATTAAAAAATAAGCCCTATATCTCATTCTGTTTTGGACTGGCAGGATCTGAATTGGCACTAGTAGATATTCTGGACATTTGT
>NC_036860.1:1337481-1339077 GCF_002910315.2 Salvelinus sp. IW2-2015
AGTCAACATATGTTATTGGGCTTGGCAAGTGAAGTGAGTCAAATATATATTGGGTTTGGAGTGAGTCAAATATGTATTGGGTTTGGAGTGAGTCAAATATGTATTGGGTTTGGATTGAGTCAAATATGTATTGGGTTTGGAGTGAGTCAAATATGTATTGGGTTTGGAGTGATAAAATGCAAACGAATTACTTAAAAATCATACAATGTGATTTTCTGGATTTTTCCGTCTCTCACAGTTGAAGTGTACCTATGATAAAAAATTACAGACCTCTACATGCTTTGTAAGTAGGAAAACCTGCAAAATCGGCAGTGTATCAAATACTTGTTCTCCCCACTGTATATTGGGTTTGGAGTGAGTCACATATGTATTGAAGAACACCGTACTCTTCATGATATCACTTCCTCAAACAAAGAACTTTCTTGCAAGGAAGGAAGTGACCTCAACTGGTTCAGCAGACGTGCGGTTTCTGGTGAAACATGTACACAAATGAAAAATAACACACAGAATACACACAAGCAGATCGAAGGAATTGATTTCCTGACCAGCATCGTTTCTGGCGTGAAACGTGTACACAAATGAGAAAACACACGAACTACACACAAGGCCAGAGTCGAAGGAATGATTTCACTGACCAGCAAATCAAAACAAAACAGACTCTGAGGCATACCTGCTGGCGACCAGTCGTAAATTAAGACTGGGCCTTCCTCTGGGATTTACAGCTAGTGATAGCGCCCCAAGCACTCACTGTTAGGTGCCGGATTGAACAGAGGACACAGCATGGATAGGTACTCTAAAGCCAAGTGACAGGGGAATGGAATGTCCCAAACATGTGACACCGCTCTTTCAGCTGAAAAATAAACAACAACCCAATCCACAGCATGGGCGAGATAGCCAACAGACTCTCAGACACACAGACTACTACAGCACACATACTACTACAACACACAGACTACTACACACCGCTGCTGCGTGTGTGTACCCTTTCTCCATATAGCAAACAAGGCAATTCAGCAATGGAGCAACCATCTAAGTCTCAATACTAATCAACACATATACAGTCCACTTTACACATTATCTGTTGAGGTGTTACTAGGATCTTCAATCTTCTACCACAGAGTGACTCCACCAGACAAACCCAATTTTTCTTTTTTACTTTGACATATACACTACCGTCAAAAGTTTTTAGACCACCTTTACTCAGGTTTTCTTTATTTTTACTATTTTCTTACATGTAGATAATAGTTGAAGACATCAAAACTATGAAATTAACACACAAGAATTATGTAATAACCAAAAAAGTGTTTTGAAGCCCAGTTCATCATAGCGCTTGATGTTTTTTTTGGCTCACAAATTCTGTATGATGTTACCTTAGTCTTAAAGTAATGGTGACTTGTCATTCTTTGCTTAATTGAGCTGTTCTTCCATAATATGGACTTTGTCTTTTATCAAAAGGCTATCTTCTGTATTACCACCCCTACCTTGTCACAACACAAACTGATGGCTTCAAAACAACATTAAGAATTCCACAAAATTAACTTTTACAAAGGCCACACCTTAATTGAATGATTCCAGGGATATTACCTCATGAACTGT
>NC_036860.1:1339102-1366091 GCF_002910315.2 Salvelinus sp. IW2-2015
AGAGAATGCCAAGAGTGTGCAAAGCTGTCATCAAGGCAAAGGGTGGCTATTTGAAGAATCTCAAATATAAAATATATTTTGATTTGTTTAACACTTTCTTGGTTACTACATGATTCCATATGTGTTATTTCATAGTTTTGATGTCTTCACTATTATTCTACAATGTAGAAAATAGTAAAAATAAAGAAAAACCCTTGAATGAGTAGGTGTTCTAAAACTTGTGACCGGTAGTGTATATATATATATCCCTCCGGTGTTATGTCTCTCTGTCTGTCCTAGACACAACAGGGTGATTTTCACATCCCTCCAATGTTGAAATCCCTTTCATCTGTAATACATCGCAGATATCCAGGAAGATAAGAGGATAAAAGCGGAACAGGTGAGACTCATCAATATAGTCAAACCCAAAGGTAGAAAGAGGAAGTGAGTCTTTGAGGTGTATCGCTGTTGCCATGCGGTGTACTAAGACAGGTGCTCCACTTCCACCTTGAACATGTGCACTGATTCCCACAGCCAGGCAGCCAGCCACCCAGACTGCCTGTTTACAAGTTCCCACATTCATCAACTTCAACGTGTACGCTCTGTCCAAACCAGTTGCTGTGTGTGAAAAAAGCAGCACTCTCAACTATACTGATGCTATGCTGATATGATCTCTTTCTCTGAACCTCAAACCCTTATAGAGTAAACCTCTAGGCCTGGAGTTCATGAGGGTTTCTTATTAAAGCCTCTACTAAAATAAGGAACATTATTGTGGTCCTGTGTAACTTTGTATAAATAGAGATAAATAGCACAAGTGAGTATTTTTGTGCTTGATACACTGTATCATAGTCTGCTGAGCACCATCAACAGACCGTGAAAATAAGATTAAAACGTTACAATGACAATGTCGATGCGGTTTACGCGCTATGTCTGTATTTCATATCACTCAGTATTTAATATGTGCACCGTATTAGATGAAGAGGAGAAAAATACAAGTTAATCATCTCTGTTTTAGTGATTTAAAAGAATGTAGCTACATTTGGCCATTCTCTCAGCTCTCCCATGCCCTGGAAGAGCTGAGAGCCCACTCCCACACACACAACCTTTGACTGACCTGTTTCAGACAAGTCCCTCACCTGTATCTTTACATGTTATTCCCTAATCTAACAAGGTGCCATAGGATTCTCTATCATCAAGTCATCTCTGAGGAAGTGAAGCTGGCCCTGGGGGATCATCAGAAGGGAGGCCAGCCAGGGTTCAGGTCTGAGGGGTCGGGGAGAGAGAGCAGGGGCGGACGGGCCTGCTGCAGCCAGCTGTGCTGCACAGAGAGTCATGGAAACTCCCAAACACAGGCACAGGAAGGCTGGGGCTATGGCTGGGGCAGACCCCATGGGAGATACAGTAGGCTGAAGAGGGCCTCCTCCGTCCTCACCCTGTAGATTGGGCTGAGGAAAACACAGACTCCTCCACAGAGATGAGCTCAATGTGTTGACAGGGGAGATAAGGGGGGACAAGGGATGACACATATCCCAGCTTCCCAGGTGTGCTCGTCATTGTGAGAGAATCCAAATAAACCCTCATCAGTCAGGTAACAGGTTATGGTGTGACTGAGTAATTAGGAAAGACAGAGTGGTGGTGATGAGTGTGCATTAGTCAACCCCTACAGCAGCAGAACCAACTTGACTCACTGTATCTGGGTTACGTCCCCAGACTGAAGAACCTGACAGACTCTATTCACTGATTTCTTTTTCTGTTGAATCGCTGCTCTACATGCAAATGTCCTTCACTACTGTGCTCGCAACCAGAAGAATCCACAAGACGGCTTCATTATTGCAGTGCGTGACGTGATCAACTGGGTGGCAACACTGGCATCACTGGTAGGCTTACATCATCTTCCTGGCACAAGGCAATGCCAAGCACAACCACTGACAACTGGCCAATGGATGGAAGAGTTGGCATGGATCTGAAGTGTAGCACAGGCAGCAGACAAGAACAGGAGAGTAAACTAACGGGAAGGACAAGCAGAATTTCAGGATGACGTCATTACCAATTTCAATTGTTGTGACACAAAGATCTTAAAACACAACAGAACAGTTCAACTACAGAACGTTCCTGTGCTGTAGCACTTGGACGACTTCACTACTTCAGAGTGCTTTAACAAGAACAGCCAAGGCACACACTCCCTTACAGCAAGTAAGGGACCATGGTGGTCCCTCGAAACTGGAAATGTCAAACCTTCTGTCCAAGGGTAGCAGTGTGCTTCAAGTTTCAAGTACAAAGTGCACTCGGAGTGATCCAAGTGTTCTCCCTGTCAGTTATCATTAGTCATTCCTGGATCCACCTCCTCCCATAGGGCCAGGCAAGTCCAAGTCACAGAGCTGTTCAAAAAGCACACCCTCATTTCTTGGAAACTCCGTTACAGAGTGAGTTGGGCCCAAGGTATGTGATGGAGGTGGTGGTGGGGACTGTTGGTTGAGACTGTCCAGATATTACTGTGTATGACTCTGTGTGCTCTTCCATGCAGGGGAACAGTCTACTTGAGTTTACCGCGTGATACACTAATAGGGCAGGGTTTCCCAACTGGAAATGTCAAACCTTCTGTCCAAGGGTAGCAGTGTGCTTCAAGTTTCAAGTTGGGTGATTTTCTTTGGGTTAGGGTTTGGGTTAACCCTAACCCCCCAGGTTTACTAAGCACAAAAGTTGTTTTTGCTGTTGGACATAAAAGACTGTAAAAACACCAGCAAATCAGCTCCAAGTGATCTTCATTATGGAAATCTGTTCCAAAGTATTCCCACGCACAATAGAGCGTAATACAGTACCCTCTGAAATTATTAGGATAGCACTAATAATCCAGATATATCCAAATCCAGCACTTTGGATTTGAAATGATACAAAGACTAAAGTGCAAACTGTCAGCTTTAATTTGAGGGTATTTTTATCCATATTGGGTAAACAGTTATGATAGCACTTTTTGTACACAGTCCCCCCCATTTTAGGGGACCAAAAGTATTGGGACAAATTCACTTATTTTTGTATTAAGGTAGTCAAAAGTTTAGTATTTGGTCCCATATTCATAGCACGTAATGACTACATCAAGCTTGTGACTCTACACACTTTTTGGATGCATTTGCTGTTTGTTTCGGTTGTGGGTTGTGTTTCAGAGTATTTTGTGCCCAATAGAAATGAATGGTAAATAACGTATCGTGTCATTGGAGTCACTTTTATTGTAAATAAGAATAGAATATGTGTCTAAACACTTCTACATTAATGTTGATGCTACCATGAATACGGATAGTCCTGAAGGTATTGTGAATAATGATGAGTGAGAAAGTTACAGAGGCACAAATATCATCCCCCTGCAAAAATGCTAACCTCCCCTGTTATTGTAATGGTGAGAGGTTAGCATGTCTTAGGGGTATGATATTTCTGCGTCTGGAACTTTCTCACTCAACTTATTCACGATAGTGTAACTCATGGTCATTGTATCATTTTTGTTTGGGCTTCTTGCGGTCAATTTGCAGTCTACAAATGATTTGTAATTATGTTCCGGCCCCCCGACCATCCCCTCAAGAAAAAATTGTCCCGTGACTGAATCTAGTTGATGATCCCTGCACTAGGGTCTGACGGCTTGCTGTGCCAAAGATAAGGTCGGAGAAGGCAGRCCGCCCTATTTAAAAATGTGCTCTCAACTGTAACAGTCCTGGGATAGTAACTATAGTTGTCCCTCTCCAATCCTTGTGTCTGTCTGGCCATTCAGTCTTTTAAAGAGATAGTGTGTGTAGGAATCTAACACTATGGACAGTCTGACAGTAGAGACCTGTACTAATGGGCTCTATTTGAAAACTGAAGAACAAAGATTTCTCTTGAGGATTTTGCAATAATGGACTTTGTGGGTGTACATCAGAACGCCCACTTCCTAGCAAAAAGGCGAGGAAAAGTGCTGAATGTGGTATATGTTATTTTTAGTCCTGCACTCAAGATTCCTGTCGAATAAGAACAAGACTGACAATAGTTCCACTAACTGTCCACTTGACAACCATTWAAAAAATGAAGCCTATATTTCATCTGTTTTGAGTGGCAGGATCTGAATTGGACTAGAGATTCTGACTTGTTGTGTAAACTCTGTGTTATGAGATATTACACAGGTCAGGATCTGAATTGGACTAGAGATTCTGACTTGTTGTTGTAAACTTTGTGTTATGAGATATTACGCAGGTCAGGATCCGAATTGGACTAGAGATTCTGACTTGTTGTGTAAACTCTGTGTTATGAGATATTACACAGGATCTGCACATCCACATGCCAACAGCTATAGAACAATATGTTCCTATGGACCCTTCTTATATTCTGTGAAAAAGACAACACCCTTATAGTTTCTGTCTACAGACACAGAGCTGGAAGATCAAAATACACAGAGCAGTTCTCCTCCTTGGAGCTCTAGTCTGCTTGGTGGGAGCACCCACAACATTCCCATAGTCCTGAGAATGGCGAGTGCCGCCGGGTTAACCAGTCTCAGACCAGACGCCACCCCATTGAGAACAACAACCAATGGAATCCATAAAAACCCAGCAGCAAGGATCATGCCCTACATTTCATCTCATCAGACTAAGCCCACCTAAAATCAGCTTTAAACAAATAATACATTAAAAAATCTATATTAATCCCTATATTCAGTTAAAGGAAGTTCACATTCTGCCTGTAGTCATAACAGGAAACATCGGTAATTGAGGTTTCTTGGGATTCCTGACTGTGGATCCCAACATAAGGCCATGGCTGAGTTTTGATAGATGAGGTGCTAAATAGGGACTTAAGAGAGAGAGAGGAGCAGGCAGAATGGCTTGCTGGCAGACAGAGCGTTGGAGACCAGAGGTAGACCTGAAATAGCATTACATCACATCTGACTGACTGAGTTTGCAGTCCCGTCTGTTTGGCCGGGCCTAGCCTCTGCAGTGGCACAGGCCCTACGTGCAGTGTGCAGCACAGACCCCACGTGCAGCACAGGCCCTACGTGCAGCACAGGCCCTACGTGCAGCACAGGCCCTACGTGCAGCACAGGCCCTACGTGCAGCACAGGCCCTACGTGCCACCTCCAAGATGTAATGGGAGGGTTACAGTTAGCTGCTTCACGGCTGCTTTCCTGGGACTCACATAATCAAGGCCTGAACACTGACAGGAAACTCACAGACCAAAGCAATGTTCCATTTATTCATACACGGCCAAACTCAAGACACCCGAGGGAGGATGACTGTGAATACAAACAAGTAGCCTCAATGGCCACGCCAACTCCTCACACGACACAAAATGGTGGGGGATTGGTTTTGATGAGGTTTTTTCATTGTGACTGTTGGGAACTAATGTGAAGGTTTGTGTTTTCACTTGCATGTATAGATAGGCATTCAGTGTCTGACAGCGTGAGGAAAACATCTTCCTGTTCACAAGTATTCCACATAAAGCGTAATCCCCACGGCGTATTCTCCACGGTTCATAGATTGACGCGACAAATCATTTTTGCAACGTCTGAAAAGAGTGGTCTGTTTTTGCTTATCAACCATTCCTGAGGCCWTGACACAATCTGACACAAACTCCAGGCCGACTACAAGCACATCAAAGTTATTGACGGTCGTGGTTGAGCAAGCACCAATGGGGCCCAGATCAAAGAGAGCGCAGAGGCAGTAAATTGTTCTTCTCTCGCCATTATTCTTCAGTGAAACTATACCTGCCATGCTTGTAAAGCACCGTCTATCTGTCTGCCGTAGTGGGAACACTCTTAACTGATCTGCTGAGCAAAAACACCCCGCTTATTGTTACTAAAGCTGTTGACCAAGTTGTTTGACATGTTTAACTGCAAGACAAGAGATACTGTTGCTTTGCCCTATATTTTACAACTGCAAGCACGSTTCCACAAACAGAGGAATCCTCATTTGAGATATGGATACACATACATAACTCAGATTGTTGGGTGTGTGATTCACGTGAGAGTTCCGTGTTAGGATTTAGCCCACACTAATGCTACAATTAACCCAAAAGGGTAAAGCATTTTCAACCACAGATATGCCTGTGGTTGAAAATGTCTTCTCTTCAACAATTGATATTACTTTGATTAATACTAACACTATAATTACTAATAAGAGAGCAATAATAATGAGCTATTACATCATCCCAATGGCATTATAGCACACCATAGTCATCACTACATGATTATAATCTCTGGGTTTCACATGATGTAGCAAGACCTTTTGAAGCCGCAGCAGGCAGCCTGGGTTGATTTAGAGAAGCATGTGCTCAGCACACACACACACACACACACACACACACCCACACACACACACACACACACACGCACACACACCCACACACACACACACACACACACACACACACACACAAAGAGAACAAGACAGAGAAACAGAGAGAGAGAGAGACAGAGAGAGAGAGAGAGAGAACAGTACAGAGACTAGGGTAAATACCTGAAGGCCATGGGCAAGAACAATGTAGTTTCATAACAAGACAGAATGGTCTTATAGACTAGATGTAACATAGTAAACGTATGATATGTTATGTTTGGTATGATTACATAAGATAGAAGTTGCTTAAGGCAAAAACAAAAGGAGGGTGGTTGGTCGGCGATAGGTAGGTGGGCCCAAAGGTTGCGTGTCGGTAACATATTTGTAACATATTGCACGTTTTGCAAATTCGTAAAATATTGTACGAAATGGATGATGGACATCCACAAATGAAAACATACCATACGAAATGTAACATATCATACTAAATAGAGTGTCTTGGGTTTACGTACAGAATCATACGAAATGCTCTGAGACCATGTTAATCAAGAAGATCATTCCAGGAAATATGGAACTGCTTCTTTTTTTTTCGTACCAAGGGGCTGCATCATCTCATCGACTGGACGGAGCAGCAGAGGATCTGCCATGACACATCCACATCTGAAGACTGGTCAGCTTTTCATCATGATCATCATGAGGTGATTAGAACAAACACCTACACAGAACACAACCTCATGGCTGCCTTAGAAGGCCTTACATATAATAGAGATGCATGTATGCTACCATGCTAGTGTCCCTCCCCTAAAGATAAAAACAAAAAACAAGACCGAAACAAGTCTGGCACCGTCTGGTGGGTTCAAAACAGGACTCCTGARGGTGAACCCGGTTCAACCCAGTAACCCAAGTGAAAACAACACCACATGGAGAGAGAGTGAGTKTTGCACACTTAGCAAGACTGACTGATAGATAGACAGATACTGCACCATGACTCATGTGGGCATGACTACAGTCCAGTGTGCCCCCTCAGCAGCTCCCTGCTACACCCACATACCAACCAACCAACACAGGCCTGGCTAGCCCATTCCCACCTGCTCCCTTCAATGCCAGCTCCAGAACCCATCGGTTTTTCCAAGGAATACTCTCTCTCGATTGTACGCCACACAAATGCCACACACCTTCTTCCACACATGCCTCACGCTGTACACACACAGACCCCCCCACCCCCCACCCCACACACACACACAGTCTCTTTCTCAGAGAAACATTCCCTGTACCTCCAGTCCAGTTGGAACGGTAGGTGAGGATGAACATGACCGTCACTATCACACATCATGGCCCTGCCTGCTGTATCTGTGTCATGACATCAGTCCTCATGATGATCCTCTGGATGGCCATGTGCTGCCTGCCTGGCCTGCTGCTCCTCTCACTTTGCCAAAATAACTCAGCACATCTGAATACATCTCTCATTCCTGTTGCAGACAGKGGGCTATTGTAGTGTCCATTGATCTGGTAGCACAGTGGAGGCAGACGCCTATGCTATGTTGTGGAGTCTAAACAGTGGCATTGCATTCATGACATGTATGAAAATGTTAACAAGCAATCAATTACCTAATAATAACTATCAATAGTTCATAACAGAATATTGATAATGGTCGTCATGAACAATCGTTGGAGTACAAGGTGAAAGAGTACAGCCATAATAATTGTATTCCAATGATTTAGCTTAGAAAACACCTGAAACCACTTATTCCAGGAGAAACATTATCAGAGGAGAACTGTTACATTCATCACCTGACAAAAGACCTAAGGTGTAAGCCTGCGTAATAGCAGTCATATTATGTAGTAATGCCTTGCTATGTGCTCCTTTACAGACCGGGCGTGCTACTATGCTACAAATGAACATGCAGGACTGTCGTGAAGCCTATAGGCGCTCACGGAAATGACAAACATTTATAGAATAGAGGCACTGGTATTGAGGTGATGACAAGCTGTCATTCACAATCACAAATATGCAAAACGAATGACAGGTATTATATTGTATAGCGATACACGTAGATCTTTCCAACCTACAGCACAAATGCATGTGAACCAGGACATTCAAAACAGGTTCCAATATCAAATAGTACAATTCGTTCGATACATTCCCTTTGGATCGTGTGAGTAGRCTATCGATCCCGGTGTAGGCTATCGATCATACAACTGTGCGCACACGAGACAGAGGGACAGATCGCTTATTCAGGATCGTCTTCTTAACATTCTATTTCTGATGTTTTAAATCCTATATAGCCTAGCACTCTAAACCCAGSCTATTCATGTAGTATACAAATAAACTTACCCTTATCAAAATCAAATCCTATGTTTCCCGTTGCGGAGAAAAAATCTGGTTGTAAAGATTTCAGATCCCAGTTACTGAAATGTGATGTCACTTCATTCTGAGAAGGAAAAATAATTATTTATTTCGAGTCAAACAAGAGTCCATTTCTATATCCTGGAACTAGTGACAAAACGTTAAGACATTCCCAGATATGTCTATTGKGCTCCTATTTTCACGGGCAGTGTCCAGCGCATTCCCACACCRCAAGGCTCAACAAGGGTAAGTTTTCTTCCACCGGTAATTCAGTTTCACCGACCGAGAACCCCGCCCTTGAGCATAGGACAAGACCGTCAAACCCACCAGCCAATCGGTTTACATGGGCAGCCACTGCCGCGCTCGGCGCTAACCGGCTGACGGGCGTGCTAAGAAGAGATCAGGTTAAAAATATTAAAGAGACAGGATCGTAACAAATCATGTACGCTCTCATTTGGCACTACCCAGACATTGGCCCATCCAGAGAAATCATATGACATGACATCATAGGACATACCTGACCAGCCGTGATCAATAAATAGTTTAATCATGTGTCAACTGTAACTGAGGGTTATTAGCACACTTAGTATTACACCCCTCTTCAWACCTTTGTARGCTACTGATTTTGTAGTTAAAGTAAGGCCATGATCATTTCAACAGATCTGTTCAATATCTGTTCTTTATATCCCAGTCATAACAACTTTATTTATAAAGCATGTTTCAAGCATTAATCAAACTGAAACAAAACAACGGTCCTAACATGTTAATGAATAACAGATGTGGACAGAATGACTCTGCATAGACATGGATGGTCCCGTGTCTCWAGGRTCGCTGTTGTGAGAGCAGTCATGTGATACTGTTTCACATCACATCCTTTTAGATAACTGAACCTAGAAGCTTGACTTAACTCAAACCCCATCCTGTCTGTGTTTGGTAAATTCCATGGACAAGTGGCTAGACACCTCTAAAAATAGATACATAAATGACTATCTTAGGCAGCCTGTCCTATAATAAACTACTGTAGCCTAATGAATTCCCARGATAATTGTATAGAATAACATCTGTGCTGTCGACTGTGTAAGGTTCTAAAGTATTCTATCACTTGRGTTTTAGTTAGGCATTGATGGGCATATGAACAGGCGCTACATATGAGCATATGAGCATGTCTTCATGATTACTCACTCTACTCTCCAAGCCTCATGTGCCTTCCTTTCCCAACCCACGGACCCTGTTCCCATACGCCAGCCATTTCCTCCTRAGAGAGACACATGAAAAGCAGAAAAACACACACGTTTGTTTGACTAAATTGATCTTGTTCTTTCATATTTTTACAGCCCTGATTCAAATCAAATCAAATTGTATTTGTCAAATGCGCCAAATACAACAGGTGTAGACCTTACAGTGAAATGCTTACTTACAAGCCCTTAACCAACAATGTAGTTTCAAAAAAAATAAGAGTTAAGAAAATATTTACTAAATAAACTAAAGTAAAAAAATAAAAGAGCAACAATAAAATAACAATAACGAGGCTATATACAGGGGGTACCGAGTCAATGTGCGGGGGTACAGGTTAGTCGAGGTAATTGGGGTAATATCTACATGTAGGTAGGGGTAAAGTGACTATGCATAGATAATAAACAGCGAGTAGCAGCAGCATAAAAAGGGGGGGGTCAATGCAAATAATCCGAGTAGCCATTTGATTAGATGTTCAGCAGTCTTATGGCTAGAATCTGTTACAAAGCCTTTTGGACCTAGGCTTGGCGCTCTGGTACCACTTGCCATGCGGTAGCAGAGAGAACAGTCTATGACTAGGGTGGCTGGAGTCTTTGGTGATTTTTAGTGCCTTTCTCTGACACCGCCTGATGTAGAGGTCCTGGATGGCAGGAGGCTTGGCYCCAGTCATGTACTGGGCCGTACGCATAACCCTCTGTAGCGAATTGAGGCCGGAGGCYGAGCAGTTGCCATACCAGGCAGTGATGCAACCAGTCAGGATGCTCTCGAAGGTGTAGCTGTATAACCTTTTGAGGATCTGCTGACCCATGCCAAATCTTTTCAGTCTCCTGAGGGGAAATAGGTTTTGTCGTACCCTCTTCACGAATGTCTTGGTGTGTTTGGACCATGATAGTTTGTTGGTGATGTGGACAACAAGGAACTTGAAGCTCTCAACCTGCTCCACTGCAGCCCCGTCGATGAGAATGGGGAAGTGCTCGGCCCTCCTTTTCCTGTAGTACAWGATCATGTCCTTTGTCTTGATCACGTTGAGGAAGAGGTTGTTGCACTGGCACCACACTGCCATGTCTTTGACCTCCTCCCTATAGGCTGTCTCGTGAATGCATTTGTTTATAGAGATACTTCCATTTTCCTCCAAGAGTGGCTGAAACTCTTATGTAGACCCAAACTCTTTTAAGCCGCCATGTGTTTTCCCTGTTTCCAGGTCGGATTTGTTTTTCATGTCAGCTATTAACAATCTGTAGCAGACGATCACCTACAATTACAGTGTGGATCAAATTAACAATTTGATATTCAAAGTACTCTGTGTTCTTTAATTCAATCCAAGGGAGGTTTTTGTCCTGGAATAGTTGTTTGGAGCTTCTAAGTGCTCCTCAGAGAACGAAGTATTTTGGTTCTAATGTAAAGACCATTCAATTCCATGTTCTCAGTGAAAGCTCATATCCACTCTGGGCATTTAGAGTAGGGAGTCTGATACGGGGGCAGGAGGTTCCAGAGATAATGACAGCCCTAGCGGGTTTCTCTAGATTGTGACTGCTGGGTACAGTAGCCCCAGGTTCCTCTCCTGGCAGKGGTTACCTCAGCCCGGGATTCCCTCCCTCATGGCTTTCTGGCTCCACTTCTCCATCCAAACACTCTCTCTTGACCAGAGAGTCTGGAAGCCCTGAGGCTGTCCCTGGCTGAAGTCGACACTTATTCATGAAAAGCAACAGGTTGCCTAGCAGTGTCTTGCCTCCCCTGTAAAACACTCCTGACTCACTAGCTCCCAGAACTRACCACAAGACACACATGGCAGGTGTCACGTCAGGAGAGTGGCAATGAAACCTTGCAACACCTCGAAASTGGCACGACTACTGAACATTTTTGCCATTTTCCGCCTATAAAGAAAAATGTTTAGTCCTGAAGAAAATGTCAGAAACACAGAAACATACCGTATGCTTCTGAGCCTCTATTAGCATTGTGGCGGCAGGTAGCCTAGCGGTTAAGAGCGTTGGGCCAGACACCGAAAGGTCGCTGGTTCGAATCCTTGGAAAGATTTGCCGTTCTGCCCTTGATCAAGGAAGTTAACCCCCAACAATAACTACTCCCTGGGCGCGGATGACATGGACCTCGATTAAGACAGCCCACCACACCTCTCTGATTCAGAGGGGTTGGGTTAAATGCGGAAGACACATTTCAGTTGAATGCATTTAGTTGTGCAAACTGACTAGGTATCCCCTTTCCCACTGTATATGTTCTGATATACCTTGTGAGTAAGTAAAATACAAACGGCAGAACTCTCTTCAATACATACATTAAAGGCCGGTGMGGTAGCGTAGGGAGTTTCTGATTGATATACCACAAAGTAGCTGTGATTAACGGTAAACTCTCACCGGGGTCGAGGAGAGGGGGAAGTGCGAAAGAGGTGAGGCCAGGCCAGGGCATAGGCAACTAGCGATTAGACAGCTGACGCCAGACCTCTAAGAGCACTCCAGCTCCCCTGAAGCTCCATCAATCACACACAGATAAAAGGGTTGAGCTGCAAAGGCCATGTTTAAGCARAGGAACACTGTCAGACGGATAACACAACTATTTCCTCCCGTGTCAGCCAACCACAGATGTGGGGGAAGGACCATCATTTCTGAGGCTAAGCTAAAGCAACGAGAGAGAGAATAATTCCTGGGCTACGCAAGCAGTACAGTGAGGATATGGTTCATTCATGGGTTAAAGTCATTCTCATTCAGGTGGGGAAAACGGATACATACAGCAGGCTGGGGGAGTGGAGGCATCGGAGAGACAGGCAGGCTGACAGTCTTCAAAGCTCCATTGAGATATCATCCAGACAGCAGACTGATAGTTCCATCAGGGATCTGAAGCTTAACAAATAGACTGGGGAAAACAACAGCGAGTGAGACCATGTAATGCGTCAATGCATTAACATCAGCAGACTGACTGCATAATCTTATAGTGTACAGCTTTGAGATAATGAGGCTTTTTTCTACATTTCTTTAGGGTCTTGGGTGATTCACTGCAGTGCATTTTATACTCTATTTTAGAATAACTTCATMAATTCCATAAGAGTGAATGGATCTGGAAAGGGTATAATGTAAACTGACATATAAGAGCAGCTAGCATGAAGAGAGACTCTGCACACTGCTCTAACCCATCTGGACAAGAGGAATACTTATGTAAGAATGCTGTTCATTGATTACAGCTCAGCATTTAACACCATAGTAACCTCCAAACTCGTCATTAAGCTGCGGCCCTGGTGGTCTCGTACCCGCCCGTGCAACTGGGTACTGACTTATATGCGGGCCTCCCCAGGTGGTGAGGGTAGGAAAAATTCCACCGCTGATCCTCAACACTTGGGCCCCAAGGGTGCTTCTCAGCCCTCTCCTGTACTCCTGTTCACCCATGACTGCGTGGCTATGCATGCTCCAACTCAATCATCAAGTTTGCAGACGTGGTGTGTAGGCTTGATTACCACAATGACGAGGCCTACAGGAGGGAATGGCTCTCAGAGTGTGGTGTCAGGAAAATACCTCACACTCAACGTCAACAAAACAAAGGAGATGATCGTGGACTTCGAGGAAGCAGACGGAGACCCCTTCCACATCGATGGGAGTAGTGGAGAAGGTGGAAAGTTTTAAGTTCCTCGGCATACACACACGGACAAATGAAATGGTCCCCCCCCATCCCACCATACAGCGTGGTGAAGAAGGCGCAACAGAAATTTGGCTGTCACCGAAACACTCCACAAACTTTTACAGATGCACAATGAGATCATCCTGTCGGCTGTATCACTGCCTGTACGGCAACTGCTCGCCCACAACCGTAAGGCTCTCAGAGGGATAGTGAGGTCTGCACAACGCATCACCGGGGGCAAACTACCTGCCCTCCAGACACCTACACCACCTGATGTCACAGGAAGCCAAAAAGATCATCAAGGACAACAACCACCCGGCCACTGCCTGTTACACCTGCTATCATCCAGAAGGCGAGGTCAGTTACAGGTGCATCAAAGCTGAGACCGAAGGACTGAAAAACAGCTTCTATCTCAAGCATCAGACTGTTAACAGCCATCACTAACATTGAGTGGCTGCTGCAACATACTGACTCAATCTCTAGCACTTAATAATTAAAATTGATATGTAAATAAATGTATCACTAGTCACTTTAAACATGCCACTTTTATAATGTTAATTAACATAACCTACATTACTCATCTGATATGTATATACTGTACTCTATACCATCTACTGCATGCGCTATGCCGCACGGCCATCGCTCATTAATATTTATTTATATGTACATATTCTTATTCATTCCTTTACACTCTGTGTATAAGGAAGTTGTTGTGAAGTGTAGATTACTTGTTAGATATTACTGCACGGTCGGAACTCGAAGCACAAGCATTTCGCTTCACTCCATTAACATTGCTAACCAATAACATTTGATTTGATTTGAGGGTAGAGCCTGTCAAAATGACTTATTGACAATCTCTCTTCAGTGGCTGTGATGTTCAATGTAAAGCCACAGCTCTGCTCTATCAAGATCCAAAGTCATCTCACTTGCAAGTTTCACCCTCCATACACCTGTAACCCACTACACAGCTGCCACTGACATCTCAACAACTACCCTATACAGTGTATTCTGCAAAGTTGACTTTTGTATATACAGTACGGTCAAACGTTTGGACACGCCTACTCATTCCAGGGTTTTTCTTTATTAACCTTTTCTAATTATAGAATATAGTGAAACATCAAAACTATGAAATAACCATATGAGATCATGTAGTAAGCAACAACAAAAAATCTACACTCCAAATATATTTTATATTTGAATTCTTCATAATAGCCACCCTTGTGCCTTGATGACAGCTTTGCACACGCTTGGCATTCTCTCAACCAGCTTCACGAGGTTGTCACCTGGAATGCATTTCAATTAACAGGTGTGCCTTGTTAAAAGTGAATTTGTGGAATTTTTTCCTTCTTAATGTGTTTGAGCCAATAGTTGTGTTGTGACATGGTAGAGGTGGCGTTTAGAGATAGCCCTATTGTGTAAAAGACCAAGTCCATATTATGGCAAGAACAGCTCAAATTAGAAAAGTGAAAGGACAGTTCATCATTATTTAGACATGAAGGTCAGTCAATACCGAAAATTCAACAACTCTTGAAAGTTTCTCAAGTACAGTAGCAAAACCATCAAGCGTTATATGAAACTGGCTCTCATGAGACCGCCACAGGAAAGGAAGACGCAGAGTTCCTCTGCTGCAGAGGATAAGTTCAATAAGTATTATTAACTGCACCTCAGATGCAGCCCAAATAAATGCTTCACAGAGTTCAATAAAACAACACATCTTAACATCAAACTGTTCAGAAGAGACTGCGTGAATCACTACTAAAGGACACCAATAAGAAAAAGAGACTTGCTTGGGCCAGAACATGAGACATGGACATTAGACATGGTGGAAATCTGTCCTCGTCTGATGAGTCCAATTTAGATTTTTTGGTTCCAACCCTTGTCTTTGTGAGACGCAAGAGTAGGTGAACGGATGATCTCTGCATGTGTGGTTCCACCTTGAAGCATGGAGGAGGTTGATGGTGCTTTTCTGGTGACACTGTCAGTGTTTATATATAATTCAAGACACACTTAACCAACATGGCTACACAGAATTCTGCAGCGATACGCCATCCCATCTGGTTTGCCCTAATGGGACTATATTTGTTTTTCCACAGGACAATGACCCAAAACACACCTCCAGCTGTGTAAGGGCTATTTGACCAAGAAGAATGATGGAGTCCTCATCAGATGACATGGCCGCCACAATCACCCGACCTCAAACCGATTGAGATGGTTTGGGATGAGTTGGACCGCAGAGTGAAGGAAAGCAGCCAACAAGTCTCTGCATTTGTGGGAACCCTTCAGACTGTTACTACATGATTCCATATGTGTTATTTCATAGATTTGATGTCTTCGCTATTATTCTACAATGTAGGAAATAGTAAATAAAGAAAACCTTTGAATAGTAGGTGTGTCCAAACTTTTGACTGGTATTTATACTGTATATTGATTCCAACCCAATGAAAAACTCACATTCTCACCAGTTTATACAACATTAATAATAGACATGAAGAATACAAACGAAGCACGCAGGTTGCATTCAGATCAAACATCCAAACAAGGAGAAAACCATCCATCCCATTCTCACATTGAGCAGCTGGATAAGTAGAGCAGAGTGAGGCTCTAAAGAGATCATAGGGTGATAAGAACAAACAAAAACACGTTTTGGCTGCAGGCACACAGAATGTGATGATTCCCTAGCCATGATCAGAGCATTAGCAGCCGATGTGGGCTGCAGACAGCCTGCGTTCCCCCGCCTGCCTGCCTGCCTGCCTGCCTGCCCGCCTGCCGCGCCTGCCTGCCTGCCTGCCATGCCTGCCTGCACTAATGGCTGTTGTTTAACAGGAGGGCTGCAGATGTGACTGGAGACAAGGATGCTGTTATCAGGCTACACCAAGAAACTCAATGGTCAGTGGGAGAGGCCCCTTTGTGTGAAATCATCCTCCTTCTAAAACTATGACCTCGCTCGCTCAATCAATGACACATACAATTACTATTATCTGTGAGCAACAGATGCTTGTGTGTTTTGCTTATAATATTGTTTGAGAAGCTTGCGAGGTGATGTTAATATTTTGTCGTTATTGAGCACGGTAGGCAAATAAACCTGATTTAAGCCATATCTGCACATACAGTTAAGTTGTAAAACCACAACCACATGTTAAACAGTGACTAAGGGTCAGTATTATGCAGCTACAGTGACAGCATAGAGTCTTTAGTCATTTTATTTGTCTCTTTCAGCTCTTTCAACCTCTCGATTCCCACTCAGCCTCTTGACCGACGGAAAATACCTCCCACATCCCAGTTTCTGTATCTCTAGTTTGATCAGAATAGGCTGCTTTCTTGAGAACCACACAAAGTTCAGTGACTAAATGTGAGCAGGTTGGACAGATGTTTCTGATCAAGCGTGTCTCTGACAGTTAGGCGCAGCCAGCCAGGGCCCTCTCGGAGACTCTTGTTGAGCAGTAATCCTGCCTCTCCCTCCCACTGAGGATCTACGCCCACCTGACACCTCTGTTGCACCACACAAGAAAAGAGTCGCGTGAAACATTCATGATCATCTATTAAATATGAATCCCATCAAACAGAGAGGAGGCAGATGAAGATTAGGCTCTGCCGTCATCCAAAGGCCTCGCATATGGCTTCTTCTCATCAATTAGTAACAAGAGACCTCGGTGACTGGTTTTCATTAACAGGTGAAAGATCAACTCAAGACTGGATTGCTGATAAAGGTGATTGAGCGCTGTAGAGAACACCTGGGCTAGAATCCATGGAATGTTCTGAAGAAGAAGTCTGATGCCAACTGAAACAAACAGGTAGCTGTAGATAAGATTATGTGCCAAAATCACTTGRGTAGCCACAACTGCTTCTGTAGCTGAYGAATAACAGCATGGAGAACCACTTCAAATGCAGAAAACAGACTATGATCCTAAGCAAACAGCATTTGTGAAAGACATACAACGTTTTTTTGGAAGTATGTCAACTATAGTTTAATTCAGTAAAACATGACACCGCCCTTTCAATGTAGAATCAATGTACCTATTTAATGGAGAGAAACCTAAATACATTACTGCTCAAGTGCTTGAGCAGAGGGAAGAGAATATTAAAGAATTCAATTAAATGTTTCTAGCATTTCTCTCTGAAGCACTGATTCACTCAGCTGCAGTTTTGTCCTCTGAAAAATGCAAGTCTATCCAACCAAGAAGAAGCAGCAAGCATGCCATTGACCTGCCACTGTAGCAAAATAAAGATTTTAAGCCACTACTAACTGAATGAAACCACCGATACTCTGAGATTTACAATATTCAAAGAGGCAGCACGCGAGAGCGAGACAGTGCGCACGAGAGAGAGAGAGAGGAGGGAAAACTAGAGTACAGTAGTGCAGGACTATGGAGCCTCTGATTAGTAACGCTTGGATCTGCTTGTCAGCTGACAGAGATATCAGGTTAAATTTAGCAAAAGTTCAGTGAGGCGAGCAGAAGAGGCAGTGTCAGAAAACACTGTGTTCTAAAGTTGTGGCTACTTGCTTTAAAACTTCATGTTTGGGTTTAGTTATGATTTATTTACATTGTGTGGTACTGCAGCAGCTATTTTCATCATAGTTCCTTTGAGTCTAACATTGGACTCAGGTCTGTGTACTGTTAGTTGTCAGCTCTCTGCTCTTCTAAATGGGTTATTGCTGTGCTTAATTCATGGTGTTTGTCCTTAAAGAGTAACGTGAGGGATGATGAGCTGCTGTGGAGAGAGTTAATACACTGAACAAAAATATAAATGCAACAATTTAAAATATTTMATGTAAGGAAATCAGTCAATTAAAATAAATGCATTAGGCCCTAATCTTTGGATTTCACATGAATTGGAATAGAGATATGCATCTGTTGGTCACAGATACCATTTTTTTTAAAGGTAGGGGAGTGCATCAGAAAACCACCATGTAGCCAATGGCCTCTGCATAAAAACAAAAACAAACGAGTTAACCTCCTTCGCATAGAGTTGATCAGGCTATTGATTGTGGCCTGTGTAATGTTGTAACAGTCCTCTTCAATGGCTGTGCGAAGTTGCTGGTTATTGGCAGGAACTGGAACACACATTGATCCAGAGCATCCCAAACATGCTTCATGTGTGAGGATGCAGGCCATGAAAGAACTGGGAGATTTCCAGCTTCGAGGAATTGTGTASAGATCCTTGCRACATGGGGCTGTGTATTATCATGCTGAAACATGAGGTGATGGAGGCGGATGAATGGCACAACAATGGGCCTCGGGATCTCRTCACGGAATCTCTGTGCATTCAAATTGCCATCGATAAAATGCAATAGTGTTCATTGTCCGTAGCTTATGCCTGCCCATACCATAACCCCACTGTCACCATGGGGTACTCTGTTCACAACGTTGACATCAGCAAACCACTCACCCACACAACACCATCTGCCTAGTACAGTTTAAACCAGGATACATCTGTGAAGAGCACACTTCTCCAGCGTGTCAGTGGACATCGAAGGTGAGCATTTGCCCACTGAAGTCAGTTACAGTCAGGTCAAGACCCTGGTGAGGACAACGWGCATGCAGATGAGCTTCCCTGAGACGGCTAGTGCAGCAATTCTTCAGTTGTACAAACCCARCTGAAGAATGTGTACAAACTGCACATTTTAGTGGCCTTTCATTGTCCCCAGCACAAGTTGCACCTGTGTAATGATCATGTTGTTTAATCAGCTTTTTGATATGCCACACCTGTCAGGTGGATATATTATCTTGGCAAAGGAGAAATGCTCACTAAAAGGGATGTAAACAAGTTTCTGCCCAAATTTGTGATAAATAAGCTTTTTGTGCGTATGGAAAATGTCTGAGCTCATGAAACAACACTTTACATGTTGTATTTATATTTTTGCTCAGTGTAGTATGAAGATAGTATACATTTGGCATATGGGGAAGCCTAATGAAAAGCATGCAGGATTTAATACTCCCAAACAGTATGGCTTTGCTCCTTYTCCTTGGTGTGGTACACTGAGCACACTAAGCCAAGCAGGTGCTCCACTGAAACATGAGAGGGTTGCCATCTGTCTGTTTAAAACATTTAATAGGTAAATCATTACATATCGCACCATGTGAAAGCACAGTTAATATGTTGTCTTACAGAGATGCCTGCATCGACAGCTTCAGGGGATTTCTATGAGCGCAATACATCTTCCAAACACCTTTTACAAACTGCAAGCAAATTATTTCCTAAATGCTGTGTCAGAAGTCACTGGTGGGTCAGAGTGAATTCCTCCTGGGTCATGTTCAGTAGGGAACACCGTAGCAAAACCTTTTTCAATGGAAAACAAAAATGTATTTGTATTCTGTATTCTTAATGGACTAGAATACAACCCTCATGTTATGGCTTTATGATTGGTTAGTGGCTTAAAATATGCTTGAGTAAATCCAAAGTATACTGAACAAAAATATAAACGCAACATGTAAAGTGTTGGTCCCATGTTTCATGAGCTGAAATAAAAGACCCCATCCCATCCCATGTGTTTAAATCCCTGGTAGTGAGCATTTCTCCTTTGCCAAGATAATCCATCCACCTGACAGGTGTGGCATATCTAGAAGCTGATTAAACATCATGATCATTACACAGGTGAACCTTGTGAAGGGGAATATTTTTGTGCATACAGTATGGAACATTTCTGGGATCTTTTATTTCAGCTCATGAAACATGGGACCTGCACTTTACATGTTGCATTTATATGTCTGTTCAGTGCAATTAGGGGGCTATAAGTCACAGTGCTATCAGATATTTAGACAGCCTGTGCTGCCTTGYGCTGGCTGATGCATTCTGGTTGTTGTACGGAGACCAACCATCTGTGCATCACAGACAGGTCATTGGCGTCCCTGCAAAGAAGCATCGTCATAGCTATGCTCATCTCAGAGATGAAAGAAGGCCAGAATTCAAAAGGACAGCCAAGCTCTACCCGCCACTACCCACCCAGCCCATTTAAYTCATCAGTGGCACTGCCAAGCTGCCAGGCCCGGCCCAGAGCCCATCCACACTGCTGACAGTCCCAGGAAACACAGATAACCTAGCCAACAGATAGAGCCAGAGCATGGCAACGATGGCCTCAGCCAGACTATCAGATCAGATATATGACAGAGTCATCCAACCATCCCTGGCCTCTACTACCAGAGCTGCCCTGGGGGTTTGTGTCTGGCGTCCACCTCGGCTCACCATCAGTCAGTCACAGACTTGTCGCCAATAGGAATTAAAGGACACCTGGTTTCCACATTGGCCACACATGATCTTCCAATAACTTCAACATGCTGCCCTCAAGGCATAGAAGTGTTTGATTTGCAATGTTGATGTACTCAAAGTACTAAAGTAAGGCAAGGATTTGAAGTACTCATAAATGGTTGCGCTCTCGGTTATTTTTGGATAATGACCAGCTACCCTTTTCTCTATCGCCACATAAAAAAGTAGAGCATTTCCATGTAAAAGAAAAACAAAAAAACTATGAGCACTAATATGTGAAGTTCATATTAGCATATCAAATTTGGTGTCAAATGAAAGCTAAGAGTCTGTGTTTTAGAAATTAAGGCATACAGTGCATTCGGAAAGTATTCAGACCCCTTCCCTATATTTCCACATTTTTTTACGTTACAACCTTATTCTAAAATGGATTAAATAAAAAATGTTCCTCATCAATATACACACAATACCCCATAATGACAAAGCGAAAACAGGTTAAGAATTGTTTGCAAATGTATAAAAAAATATATAAAACAGAAATACCTTATTTACATACGTATTCAGATCCCTTGCTATGAGACTCGAAATTGAGCTCAGGTGCATCCTGTTTCCATTGATCATCCTTGAGATGTTTCTACAACTTGATTGGAGTCCACCTGTGGTAAATTCAATTGATTGGACATGATTTGCACACACCTGTCTTTATAAGGTCCCACAGTTGACAGTGCATGTCAGAGCAAAAACCAAGTCATGAGGTCAAAGGAATTGTCTGTAGAACTCCGAGACAGGATTGTGTCGAGGCACAGATCTGGGGAATGGTGCCAAAATGGAAGAAGTTTAGGAACACCAAGACTCTTCCTATAGCTGGCCACCTGGCCAAACTGAGCAATCGGGGGAGAAGGGCCTTGGTCAGGGAGGTGACCAAGAACCCGATGGTCACCCTGACAGAGCTCCAGAGTTCCTCTGTGGAGATGGGAGAACCTTCCAGAAGGACAACCATCTCTGCAGCATTCCACCAATCAGGCCTTTATGGTTGAGTGGCCAGATGGAAGCCACTCCTCGGTAAAAGGAACATGACAGCACGCTTGGAGTTTTTCAAAAGGCACCTAAAGGACTCTCAGACCATGAGAAAATACTTTCTGGTCTGATGAAACCAAGATTGAACTCTTTGGCCTGAATGCCAAACGTCACATCTGGAGGAAACCTGGCACCATCAAGCATTGTGGTAGAGCGTCATGCTGTGGGGCTGTTTTTCAGCGGCAGTGACTGCGAGACTAGTCAGGATTGAGGGAAAGATGAACAGAGCAAAGTACAGAGAGATCCTTGATGAAAACCTGCTCCGGAGTGCTCAGGACCTCAGACTGGGGAGAAGGTTCACCTTCCAACAGGACAACGACCCTAAGCACACAGCCAAGACAACGCAGTAGTGGTTTCGGGTCAAGTCTCAGAATGTCCTTGAGTGGCCCAGYCAGAGTCCAGACTTGAACCCGATCGAACATCTCTGGAGAGACCTGAAAATAGCTATACAGCAACGCTCCCCATCCAACCTGACAGAGCTTGATAGGATCTGCAGAGAAGAATGGGTGTGCCAAGCTTATAGCGTCATACCCAAGAAGACTCAAGGCTGTAATGGGTAATGGGTCTGAATACTTATGTAAATGTCATATTTCAGTTTTTATTTTTAATAGATTTGCAGAAATGTCTAAAAACCTGTTTTTGCTTTGTCATTACGGGGTATTGTGTGTAGATTTCTGAGGGGAAAAAACGATTTAATCCATTTTAGAATAAGGCTGTAACGTAACAAAAATTTGAAAAAGTCAAGGGGTCCGATTACTTTTTGAATGCACTTTATATACATTTTTCAACCATTTTCATTCTACGAATTAGGAATAAGCAAAGGCTTTGATTTCTGGTCAAAGGGGTCTAAGGAAACATCTGGCAGAACAGGTATCTTAAAAGGTATCAGAAGTACATTAAAACACAATAATGTTGAAGACCCCTGCCATCATTCTCTAACCAGATGTTAATCAACTTAATTTACTGTAGTTCAAAAACAAAAGTTGTTTCATCATAGCTGACACCCTATTCTTTCTGCAGACATCTTTGAATCTTAATTCAGAGTAAACATTTAACAGGGAGTTTGGAAAACGTCACATAAACTGAGGGGAATTTTACCGTCATTCTGTTACCAAACTTTACATCTAAACGTTTGAGTAAGTCTGTTTTTGTTAAATTTTCWGTGGAAATTGTTAAAACTAGTCCTTGTKCATAGAGTTGTATGGTTTGTTTAACTTTGCAATCAATGGTTTTTGTTTGGCATACTATTAAAGTGAATAATCGAAATCGCATTCTGTTATTCCATTACCGTGGAATTGCCCAGTATACATTGCCAAATTATTGAGAGATAATAAAATCAAAGTTCTTGATAACGATGTTATCTTCAATAAAAACCAATCAGATCTCCACATATCTTCTAACTCTGGACCATTGGACCATTAATTCTTGGACCGACTCTCTTCTCTGTATACATCAATGATGTCGCTCTTGCTGCTGGTGAGTCTCTGATCCATCTCTACACAGATGACAMCATTCTGTATAGTTCTGGCCCTTCTTTGGACACTGTGTTAACAACCCTCCAGACGAGCTTCAATGCCATACAACTCTCCTTCCGGGGCCTCCAACTGCTCTTAAATACAAGTACAACTAAATGCATGCTATTCAACCGATCGCTGCCTGCACCTGCCCGCCCGTCCAGCATCACTACTCTGGACGGTTCTGACTTAGAATATGTGGACAACTACAAATACCTAGGTGTCTGGTTAGACTGTAAACTCTCCTTCCAGACTCACATCAAACATCCATCCAAAGTTAAATTAGAATTGGCTTCCTATTCCGAACAAAGCATTTTCACTCATGCTGCCAAACATAACCTTGTAAAAACTGACAGACTACCAATCCTCGACTTCGGCGATGTCATTTACAAAATAGCCTCCAATACCTACTCACAAATTGGATGCAGTCTATCACAGTGCCATCCGTTTTGTCACCAAGCCCATATACTACACCACTGCGACCTGTACTCTCGTTGGCTGGCCTCGCTTCATACTCGTCGCCAAACCCACTGGCTCCAGGTCATCTACAAGACCCTGCTAGGTAAAGTCCCCTTATCTCAGCTCGCTGGTCACCATAGCAGCACCCACCTGTAGCACGCGCTCCAGCAGGTATCTCTCTCTGGTCACCCCAAACCAATTCTTCCTTTGGCCGCCTCTCCTTCCAGTTCTCTGCTGCCAATGACTGGAACGAACTACAAAAATCTCTGAAACTGGAACACTTATCTCCCTCACTAGCTTTAAGCATCAGCTGTCAGAGCAGCTCACAGATTACTGCACCTGTACATAGCCATCTATAATTAGCCCAACAACTACCTCTTTCCCTACTGTATTTATTTATTTTGCTCATTTCACCCCATTATTTCTATCTCTATTTGCACATCTTCCACTGCAAATCAACCATTCCATGTTTTACTTGCTATATTGTATTTACTTCGCCCACATGGCCTTTTTTTGCCTTCACCTCCTTATCTCACCTCACTTGCTCACATTGTATATAGACTTGTTTTTCAACTGTATTATTGACTGTATGTTTGTTTAACTCCATGTGTAACTCTGTGTTGTTGTATGTGTCGAACTGCTTTGCTTTATCTTGGCCAGGTCGCAATTGTAAATGAGAACTTGTTCTCAACTTGCCTACCTGGTTTAAATAAAGGTGAAGTATTTTTTTAATTTTTTTATTAGATCACTGTCACACAAGAGCAAGTGATAAAGTACTACAGGACAGCTGCCATGACATCATAAAAACGAGCCATGCAATATTAGATCTGGGAATGTTATATGCCATTCTTAAGTTACTGATATCAACTTACCCCCACTGGCAACTTCCTGTGTGCCCTTCACCTATTTCGCTATGCTTACACATAAGACCACCACTCCACAAGCAACACTGCTGTCTCTGGCAGGCCTCCAAAACGTTTGACTGACTGACTGATCCCACAGGGAGGCACTGCTGGGTGCAGAGATCAGCAGTTAGTACATCCACCACCCAACATGCATTGCATTTTCTCGATTGAAATATCCAGTATCATCTTTTCTCAGGAGTGGCAACAGACCAAAACTAGAGAGAAAGGCCAGCCTTAATATGAGGAAAGATATAATAAAGAACATACACTGCTAGTCCAAGATCACTTATTCCATATTTTGATCAGCTGCGATATGGGCTAGCATAATAAACCTAGTCCTTAAGGCCACACATCTCCACATCTCCAGTCTATCAGTCTCACAAAAGATGATAGGCCTGACAGTTGACTGACAGCTGGTTTAAATGGACTTGTTTTCTAGGAGGTGCAGTACCGCCTCAGTCTGGGTCTTCTATCCCTCTTATCCAGCTTGACCCTAGCAGCCTGTTGCTTGGTACAGACTGCGACCACTTCCTCTCCCTTAAGTGCAAGAGGCCTGCCTTGGAAAGGCTTCAGAGGGCCTGTCACTGAACCATGGGACACAGCTCCACCATGTCCCCCTCTATCTCTGTGTTCCTGTGCTGGTTTTAGAGCAGCTGAGCAGGCTGTCTTTGGGAGCAGGAGGAGAAAGGCGGTGCCAGGCGGCTGGGAGCACGTCTGGCTGGTGCTGATGACAGAACCTACGGCAGGGAGAGGCAAGGGGGGACCAAGCTAGAAACCACAAAGTCTGTCAATCCCATAAGAGTTACTCACATCACACAAATGTCAAGCAAACCTGGCCAAACATGGGGCCCACTCTCATCCTGCAAATTAAGTCCTAGAAGAATGTGAAAGCCAAAACGGGAGTGGAAAGTGACTTGCATCATAATACTGAAGCACATTTTCTCAAATCATCTGCTGTTTCTATTTTCTAGGATTGTTGTTATTGCAGGCAGTTTCAGTGAGTAATACTGAAAGTGGGAGGTAGGCTGAAATTTCTTCCCTGTACTGGAACTGCATAGGTGCTCCACAACATTTTTGGGCTACATAGCAATTACATATAGAATCCCTATTAATTCAATAGGATCTCTGTGGGCCTATTCATAAAGATGAATCATTTAAAATGTATTACCTTTTATTGTGGCATAAACACAACCAGTCATGGTGTTTTCATCTGATTGTCAAATAATCACTTCAAAGGGMTYCTTTACTAGGCTACCAGTGCACGTTCATTCTCTTGCAACATATTTCCAGCCTCCAAACAGTGGTGAAAGGAAAGAGACATCTATTACATAAAACACCAAAAAGTGTGATGACATTTGGTGATTGTCATTAGGCCAGAATTTATGCGTCCACTGCTGTCCGTGYGTGTCTCGGTGTCGCCCACTCATCTCTGCCTTGCCAAAATGTCAGTGTTCTCGTCGAACCACATCGCATTTTGGAGCGTAGGCTATAGGCTACCACACGTTTTCATGTCCATTCCCTCATTTTTCATGCATCTGACTTCCGTGATAAAAAAGGGGTGTAATAGCATACAGTTTTGTTGCCATTTTGTTTTAATTATGTGATAGGCTCATGTTTTAGCAGTATGGTGTACCTCCACTATTTATTTTGCTGGGACGCCGTACCGGACCGTACCACCTGACTATGAAACACCATGGCACATTCAAAAATAATAGCTAATTTCATATCACTACCTCTGAAAGGCCTCCTAAACTGTTGTGTCACAAAAAAAAACATTTTAAACACGAGGATAATGGATGGACTGCTGTACTGTACTTCATTCCCAGTGTGCCATGCTGTGTTCACACTCGTGTCACATTCTGTTATAGACGGCCAGACTGGCACATTGGTCAACACAGCCTGGGGCCAAGCTGCCTGGTGCAGACAGCCCTCTTCCTGGGCCCGGGCGGGCAGGCACGAGGACATCAGAACTATTTATRTCTGCTTATTAGACCAGCACTGTTTTCCTAATGAAGTTGTGTCAAATGAGAAGGCAGAAAGAGGAAAGAGTGGACCCAGGTCTACTACATGCAGTACAAAATGCCCCTTTGAGATTGTACAACTCAATATTAGGAAGGTTTTCTTAATGTTTTGTMATGTTTAGATYGAGATAATACAAAAAACTCAAATTGAGAGTAGCAAAGTGAAATGCCATCTCTAGGGAACCATCCAGATGCTCTAAACGTGTGCAATGTGAAGTGATATCCATGGAATGTGTTCAACAAACCACAAAAAAAGTTTAAATAACTTTGGCATGGGTCAATAACTATGAATGTTATGAACGTAACCAGACAAAGGCCATTACCTCGCAAGGCTGCAGGCCCAGACGGC
>NC_036860.1:1368129-1370709 GCF_002910315.2 Salvelinus sp. IW2-2015
ATTGTTTCTTTGCCTCTGGTTGCACATTTTTATACATGTTCTGATAGAAGTTGTTTGTTATAAACTGGTTATTTAATGTTGCGTAATTTAGGTGTCCCAGGAGGCCACTAGATGATGTGTTCTTGCCCCTAGCAATGGGTTATGTGAGGCGCTCCTGGTTGCCACTCGTGTGGTCGTTCATGGAAGATTCATACTACCCAGCTCCTCATTGTGTGACAGGATGTGTACATCTGAGGTTGGCTCAGGTCAGTCGCGGCGTGGTGGTATGTAGACAAGGCTTACGAATTTTAATATTGGACGAGGAAAACAATCGTCTAGGTCGGGATGATATAGGTCCCGTGGGAGCATGTATTACACTCGGGAGTGCTTATCATTTTGAGATCACTTGTCTACTGACCAGTCATGTTTTATTGCTTTGGGTGGCAAGCCGAATTTTCTTCAAGCTCCTGAGGGGTTTGAAGGAGGCGCTGCTGCGCTTCTTCAAACGCTGTCTGCGTGGGTGGACATTCAGTTTGGTCCGTCGAATGTGTACACCGGAGGAACTAAAACTTTCCACGTTACTTCCACTAACTGTCGCGTGATGTGGATAGGGGTGCTGGTCTCTGGCATGTTTCGTGAAGTCCACATCATCTCTTTGGTTTTGGTTTGCCGTTGAGTGTGAGGTTATTTTCCTGACACCACACTCCGAGGGCGCTTACTCCTCGCTGGTAGGCCGCTTCGCGGTTGTTGGTGAATTCAAGCTACCACTGAGTGTCGTCCGGCAAACTTGATTATTGAGTTGGAGGCGTGCATGGCCAAGAGTCATGGTGACAGCAGAAGACAGGCAAGCTCAGCGCACTTCTGTGGGCCCCCAGGTTGTGGATCAGCGGGGTGGAGATGTTGTTACCGATACCCTCACACACTGGGGGCCCCTCAGGAAGTCAGGACCCAGTTGCACAGGGGGTCGAGACCCAGCGGTCTCGAGCTGATGATGAGTTTGGAGGTGTACATGGTGTTTAAAATTGAGCTGTAGTCGATGAACAGCCATTCTCACAAGGCTCTCCTTGTCCAGATGGTTAGGGAGTTGCCAGTGGGTTGCGATCTGCGTCGTCTTGCGACTATGTGGCCGGTACAGCACAATTTGGAGTGGGTCTAAGGTGTAGGATAGGGGTGGAAGGTGATAATGGTTCTTGACTTAGTCTCTCAAACATTATGATCGACGGAAGGTGAGCCAGTACGGTCTACTAGTCGTTTTAGCTCAGTTTGACCCTTAGCTCTTGGAACAGGAACAATGGTGGCCCTTTTGAAGCATGCTGGAAACAGCAGACTGGGATATGGATTGATTGAATATGTCCTTAAACTACACCGAGCCAGCTGGTCTGCGCATGCCTGGAGAATATTCTCATTCAGACATGGCCAAGACAAAATATTCATAAAATAACAGGAAGCTGACACAATCTGATGTCACTGTGAATCCATCCCCCCAGTCACCTGCTTTGAGTCTCRCTGGCAGTCCAAGCAACACAGCTGKAARGYATTCACTGTGAACAAAGAGAAATTGTGAAGGGAAACTCAACAATCATCCTAGGTTTACACAAAGGTCAAGTCACTCATTTGAAACATCCCCCTGTAAGTGACTATGATCTGCTGTGCCTGTAAGCATAGATTTACAATGTAAAATTGCACAACCACTTGTTAATGTAGCTAAGGTAGCCTAAATAGTGATTTTCTTTTGTGAGTTGATGTAAGAAAATAAAGAAGTAGAATGAGAAAAAGAAGTGGAAATTAAAACATATTTTCCCCCACCATTCAATCATATAATTTACTTCACATAAATTAAATTCTCTATATAAGAGAGCACATTTTATAAGTACATTTTTGGATTGAATTTGTTCATCTGATGTGTGTGGTCCCTTTAAGAGGAGTCAAAAGAAAATGCTGCGCTTATAACCAAGTGGGCATCTGGTATTTACTACACTGGTAAAAATCCAGTTGAACGAACCTCCAACTGGTAATTACTAGTGGTACAACTGGTAATTACTAGTGGTAAACTCGTGTACTATCTCCGAGCTCCGTTTTCTCACACATGATGAACTCTGACGTCACATATTAAGGAAATGGTCTCAATAACAGAATTTTCGGCAGTAAAATGCTACAACAAAATAGTATTTATAGAAAGAAATCTATTAATGTGTTTTTTTAACACTATAATTTGCTTGCGAGCATGATMGCTGTACTTTTTGTCGATGGTTGACATGAGCCAATCGGCGTTTCTCAACAAGTTGAAAGCACGTGAAATCACCCAACTCGTATTTACGACTTCACACCACCTTCCCATTAGTTACCAACGCAGCATAAGCCCCAGCATCCCACGCGATACAGCTAGCTAACTAGCAARCCAAACCGGCTTTTGACAAATATTTCCTATAACAAATAATTTGTGGGTGCAAACCTAATTTCAGGTTAATACATAGGAAACGGACATTATTGATGTTGCATACTGAATAGGCCTGTATGTTCTGGCTAACATAAATGTGCCTCAACAACCCTAACGTTACATCGTTGCAACAAGCCTTATAGGCAAAAAAAACATGTCTAGTT
>NC_036860.1:1372064-1380439 GCF_002910315.2 Salvelinus sp. IW2-2015
CAACGGCACTGAAAGAAACCCTCTGACTCTGAGTAGTTGGTGCTGACTGAGATCCAAACAACTGATGGGAGAGGACTTATCTTGTAGAGAAATATTTTTTTCCTTCTCACATTAACCTAATTTTATACTACTTTGTCCCCTCCAGCTCCATCAATACTAAATGCCTTCTCAGTGGAGTCTCATGGCCTCTGTTGATTTTGTATTTGTATTTATTATGGATCCCATTAGCTGCTGCCAAAGCAGMAGCTACTCTTCCTGGGGTCCAGCAACATTAAGGCAGTTTATACAATTTTAAAACATTGCAATAAATTCATAGATTTTACAACACGCTGTGTGCCCTCAGGCCCCTACTCCACCACTACCACATATCTACAGTACTAAATCCATCTACAGTACTAAATCCAGTACTAAATCCACATGTGTGTATGCATGTGTCTGTGCCAATGTTTGTGTTGCTTCACAGTCCCCGCTGTTCCATAAGGCGTTTTTTTAATCTGTTTTTAAAATCTAATTTTACTGCTTGCGTCAGTTACTTGATGTGGAATAGAGTTCCATGTAGTCATGGCTATGTAGTACTGTGTGCCTCCCATAGTCTGTTCTGGACTTTGGGACTGTGAAGAGACCTATTTGGGTATGCATGGGTGTCTGAGCTGTGTGCCAGTAGTTTAGACAGACAGCTCGGTGCATTCAACATGTCAATACCTCTCATAAATAAAGGTAGTGATGAAGTCAATCTCTCCTCCACTTTCAGCCAGGAGAGATTGACGTGCATATTATTAATATTAGCTCTCTGTGTACAGTTGAAGTCGGAAGTTTACATACACCTTAGTCAAATACATTTAAACTCAGTTTTTCACAATTCCTGACATTTCATCCTAGTAAAAACTACCTGTCTTAGGTCAKTTAGGATCACCACTTTATTTTAAGAATGTGAAATGTCAGAATAATAGTAGAGAATGATTTATTTCAGCTTTTATTTCTTTCATCACATTCCCAGTGGGTCAGAAGTTTACATACACTCAATTAGTATTTGGTAGCATTGGCTCTAAATTGTTTAACTTGGGTCAAATGTTTCGGGTAGCCTTCCACAAGCTTCCCACAATAAGTTGGGTGAATACTGGCCCATTCCTCCTGACAGAGCTGGTGTAACTGAGTCAGGTTTGTAGGCCTCCTTGCTCGCACACACTTTTTCAGTTCTGCCCACAAATTTTCTATAGGATTGAGGTCAGGGCTTTGTGATGGCCACTCCAATACCTTAACTTTGCTCTTGGTTGAGTGTTGTAGTCATTTCAGTCGCTGTAGTAGCTGACGTGTATAGTCTTGAGTCATCCGCATACATAGAAACTCTGGCTTTACTCAGTCAGTGGCATGTCGTTAGTAAAAATAAATAAAAGCAAGGGGCCTAAACAACTACCCTGGGGAATTCCTGATTCTAACTAGATGATATTTGATAGGCTTCCATTAAGACAAGTAACTCTTTATCCACATTATAGCAGGGGGTGTAAAGCCATAACACAAGTTTTTCCAGCAGCAGACTTTGATTGATAATGTCGAAAGCTGCACTGAAGTCTAACAAGACAGGCCCACAGTCATTTTATCATCATTTTCTCTCAGCCAATCATCAGTCATTTGTGTAAGTGCTGTGCTTGTTGAGTGTCCTCCCCTGTAAGCATGCTGAAATTCTGTTGTCAATTTGTTTASTGTAAAATAGCATTGTGTCTGGTCAAACACTATTTTTTCCAGAAGTTTACTAAGGGTTGGTAACAGGCTGATTGGTMGRCTATTTGAGCCAGTAAAGGGGCTTTACTATACTTGGGGAGCGGAATGACTTTAGCTTCCCTCCAGGCCTGAGGGCACACGCTCTATAGTAGGCTTAAATTGAAGATGTGGCAAATAGGAGTGGCAATATCTTCTGCTATTATCCTCAGTAATTTTCCATCTAGATTGTCAGACCCTGGTGGCTTGTCATTGTTTATAGACAATAATTTGATCATAATTTGAGTTGATTGATCTAGCTAAACATGGTGGGAAAATGTGTGTTGTATATTCCTGTATCAACATTGGAGTCCAGCTAGCAGTTGCACAGCCATTGGCACACATACACCATCAGCAGGGCTTATTGTGACCCCACACATGTAATCTAGTTCTCTTCAGAGACAACAATAGATCAAGTTCCTACTGAAGACTTACCCACTGAGGGTAAGCCATAACACAAGAAAGTATTTATTTAGGCTATCCCTTGTTTGTGCTGCAAGGTATTGGTGCGTCGGAGTGCAGATGGCACTGAGCTGAGAGGGAGGGTGGTGGAGACTGAGGCCTACCTGGGAGGAGAGGACAAAGCCTCTCACTCTGCTGGGGGAAAATGGAACCCAGCGATGTTTATGAAACCTGGCACCATCYATGTATACCCCATCTACGGCATCTACCTCAGTATGAATGTTTCCAGTCAAGGTAAGACCATACAACAAAACAGTACAACAGCCAGGCTTACCCTGAAGGCAGTGGAACAAACCACATTTAATAAACCAAACTGCCATTAAAACCACACGCAGTAAAGTTCAGTGTGTTGGCCTTATCTGTAGGAAAATCACCTCATTAGAGACTAAGTAGTGTTGYATCTCCCAGGCTCCCCCATGTTACTTTCATTAGGCCATAGTTCTCTTTTTTCAACTGTTTCTCATTATTGAAGACGTTATATTATATGTTGCACCATGTTATTATCCATTCATTCACACTGGAGAAAGGGCAAAGGAAGGAGACAGTATGGCTCCACTCTATCATGCCCTGTGTGTGTTCTCTCTAGGGGAGGGTGCTGCCGTGCTTCTGCGCACTCTGGAGCCTCTACATGGCCTGCCTCTGATGAAGCAGCTGCGGATAGCCAGGCGGAGGGAGGGGGCCCGGCCCCTGAAGGACAAGGAGCTATGCAATGGTCCCTCAAAGCTGTGCCAGGCCCTGGCCATACCACGCTGCTTCGACCGGAGAGACCTAGCCTCAGACCCAGAGGTGTGGCTGGAGAGGGACACCCAGATAGGCCCGCAAGAGCCAGACCTCAGGGAGGGGGTCTCAGCAAGCCGGATCGGCATTGACTCTCATGGGGAATGGGCCATCAAACCCGTGCGCTTCTATCTGCGTGGTCACCACTGTGTGAGTGTAGTGGACAAACAGGCWGAGACACAGACTCACTCACTGGCCAACAATGTGATATCAGACTTTGCGTCCTCCACAGTGGACGTATGTGATGGTGACACAGGACAGTGTTGAAACTGGGAATATTTTTGGAATTGTATCAAACCATGATGAGTATATACTTAATGTTTTTTTTAATCCTAACTATAACCAGGTTTTTACAGACATAATGCAAATGAAAACATGTCAGCTATGAGCTATTTCAGTATTTTGGTCTAGCTATGGGGAAATCATTGCAAAAGACCCAAAGCCAAAATGTTTGCTCTGAGGGGAATCCAGATGAAATATATCATTACTTCTACTTAGACACATTGTTTCCCAAACACAAATCCCACAGATAWGGAATATGCCATATTTGTATGCTACAAATGATTAAACTACATTCCAAACATCTGTAAAATATTTGATCTAGCCTCCCCTCCCTGCTATCAAAGCAACTAGAATTTCCTTTCCAGTCATTCTCATTAATAAACATCCTTGCTTGAAAAGTTMTCTTGGAATCATTGATGTCACAGATGTTTGGAACGTCTTGCTCCTCCTCTCAAAGCAAAAACAGCATGACTGATGTTTGGCATCTTTTCATTCTTTCCCTCCCACTGAGACTCCTGGGGGAGGCAGCCTTGCCTGCAGCCTGGAATTAGCATTAGGGTTGTTTTCCTACATTGTGTTTGTTGGAGATGATTTAGCACTTTTGGGATTCCCCCAAATGGAAAGGCTCAAGTGGAGTACAGTTTATAGGTATCAGTAAAGCTCTTCACACACTGTTATTCAATAATGTACAGTAGTATTGAAAACAAGGCATTGAACGTAAAACATCTAAGAGAGAAAGGGACAAATTAAATCATCTAAAAGCTATATACATTCACTCCCAGTCCCCCAAGCAGAGCAGACAGTTATGCTTTTATAAATCTTATTTTTTGGGGGGTGCATTGATATGAGTACAGTTGGCTGAAAGCAGCAAGCACCATAATAAGGCCTTTGTACAGCAGCAGTCCGTGTCATTCTGTCCGTCTGGTATTTCAGAAAGGGTCCTTCACCTCATGACGGACCTGTCTACCCTCTCTACTCCAGAGGAGACTGGAAGAGGGAGATGACAGACCTGTCTACCCTCTCTACTCCAGAGGAGACTGGAAGAGGGAGATGACAGGGTCCTCATGGTTGGTGACCACCAGAACACTTCTGAATTTGTCAAAGAGGGTCTTCAGCTGAGAGCGCCTCATGTTTTCGTTATACATGATCTCCTCCAGGTGATGGTGCCCTCGGAAGTAGTGCAGCAGCCTGGAAAGAAGGAAGGAACATCACACAACAGGCAGAGAAATGAGACTAAAGCAAATTCTCCACCAAATCATTAGCTGAGTAAATCTAGCATGAAGCAGCACTTGTTAAAGCCAGTAATCACATTAGTGCATCCTGCACACTATGCAGTCACACTATTGATTCACTGCTTAGGGCTTTGGCATTTTCCTTCAAGCTTTTTCTCACTTCTGCAACTCAACAATTGTTACACAACTGAAAAATAACATTCTCTTTCCCATATATTCTTACATGAAGACAGGATGAGAATTTTTTATTTATTTCAAAGCCTTGAACAAAAATCCTTTAATTCCCCACAAGACSAAGCTGACAGATGTATGTTTGTTCTGAAGATATATGAGTCACAAGAGCCTCCAGCCCAGGTCCTTCAAAAYGACCCAGCCCACCYGTCATACTGGCTGTTACACAATAGAGGGYGCCATTACGCCACTGAAATACAGTAGCCCACCTTGGTGCCAACTAGTAAAGGGCAGGGGACATACTGTACCTGGCAAACATGCGCAGGTCTTCAGGACTTTGTGCAGCCGGGATATTGAGGATGACCTGGCGCTCGTGCTCGGTCAGGCTGGCCAGTAACGTCTCGGTCATCCTCCTGTTTAGTGGAGAGTCTCCACCAGGAAGCAGTTCTGCACTGGAGTTATCCATACTGGGACTGGTCAGGGTCATGTCATCACTGCTGGCGTACAAGAGAGAGAGGAGAGAGAGGTGAGGGGTGGAGAGAATGAGAGAGACAGACATTGGCATTGAGGAGAGGGAATGACAGACGGGTGTGATGATTAGCTGACTAGAGCCACAACCGCAGCAGGTTAACCCTATTGAACAGTGTAACCAGGTACCGGTAAGTAAATAAAACATCCTCTACTGGATAAGATCAGAGAGTATTCAACACTTCATCCCCAGAGTGGCCAAGACAGCTGGTTAAGGGGAAGTTCACATACTTGGAGATCCGAAGCTGAGTGCGCGGCGTGCTGAGGCTGCGTCCCCACCCGGGCCACCAGGGGAGACTTCCTCGTCCCGCAGCAACCTGGCTCCTCCTCACTGGGGGGCACAGCAGACAACAAGGTCATGAAGCTGGGATCAGCGGCCGCCGCGACATCCAACCACCATTGGATCAGCGGGCCTGGCCAGCAGGAAAGGCGGAGAGGAAGGCGGGTGAGGGGAGAGGAAAGGAGAGGGACAAACTGGGTAGAGAAACCAACTCAAAGAAAAAAACGTGAACAAGTGGCACCTGGAAGACGCATACCTGTACTGGGCGGAATTCTGTTTCAGACAGACAGGTTCCCAAACCGTGGCCCCCAAACAATAGAGGCAAAAAATACGCTGCGTGTTCTGGTTCCTGTTTTCTCATGAAAAATAGATGTTGAGAAGGATGGAGTTGATGTGATGTCTTTTATAATTTATCATCTTCGCTTAGAGAGCTCGGCCAAACCAGGATGGGTCTGGGAGAGAGCCCAGATGTTCTTTCTGCTTCAGACATCAGCATTTCTAAAGTATCAATTATATGCTGAGTAGCTTTCTGGAAGCTAACTTTTAGTCAAAATGAGCGTGTGTATTTCCTAATAGACCTACCTCCTGCACAGACGCATCCAGTGGGTTCCTAAACTCAGACAGTGAGAGGGGCAGGGAGAACTTGGCCAGCATGGAAGGCAGGTCATGACCTGGGAACTGCTGGCCAAACGCCTCAGCCAATGGAGAGTACCTTTGCAARAAGAAGGAGATGGTGATTTCTTACTTATTCATATTGTACCCGGTACAAATGTTCAAGCAGGAGAGAATCCTTTCAGTCTACAGTACGAAACACAGACGGACCATGAGTGGCCCAAAGAAAATCTAATTCAGYCAACAMAAATAATGGGTTAACATGATATGACATCACATTTTGTTATAGATTCACCATCCAATCATTAGGTCATAATTCAACATTAGCACCCTGATGCTCATGATGACAGCTTATTATGTTGGTATAAAATGGATGTACAGATTACAGTGTCTGGTTCATTAGTTTWGCCACCTCTCAGCACACACCCTGTTAATGAGGCATGGCAGGAATGAGAGGAGAGAAAGGGAGCACGAGGCTGTTCAAACACACACACACACACACACACACACACAGAGATACTCACAGGCTGATGTTGGCGTGTGGGGACAGCATGTAGACATTGTTCTCACACAGAGGGTACACTATGATGGCTTTTCCCCAGTACACCAGGTGAGCAGCAATCTGAAAGATCTGCACACACAACGAACAGAAACAAAAATGCAACTGTGAAAATGCATTATTGGGCATGGACAGAACCTGTCTGTATAGAAATGAAATATTACTGAAGAGAAAGAAGATTCCTAATTTACCCCACTAGATGGCAGTATGAGAACAGCAACATTATGACACCAACACTATGAYGTGACATTGAGGACAGTTTGTAATGACTTGCTATTCTTTATATATACAATTCTTTATAATGTAGCATGTTAGTGTTCAGCAACTTACAATCAAWTATAGTCCCCTGTTGAAAAGTGGGCCGATGTCAACTAAACCTGGCTTCAAATACTATTTAGGGTATTTCAATTGCTTTCAAATACATTTGGAAGTAAGTATTTATATTTTATTTTTAAAGACAAGTAGTTGAATATTGGAACGTATTTGGAAATACACTTTAAAAATACACTGACTCAAATACACTCCTATGCATTAAACCTGGGCATTTAAAAAGTGTTTGAAATTAGTATTTGAAAATGCTTTCAAATAGTAGGCTATTTATAGGAAATTATTTGAAATACATTTACATACTTCCAATAGAAGTATTTTATTCACCACATTATTTGAAAATACTCAAATACACAGAAAATAAGTATTAAAATAATAAACAATCAAATACCYATGTATTAGTGTGTACTGATACAAGGTGTTCCTACCAACCTGTAGCAGGTTCAGGTCTGCATCCTGTGCCAGCTGTTGCAGGTTCTTGACTGCAGAGCAGGTCTTAAYGAGGCGCACCAGAGCAGGAGAGCAGTCCAAAGGCAGCTGGGCCAGCAGAGCYTTCTCACTGTCCAGCAACAGCAGAGCATGATACGGCCTGGGAGACAACAACACATACATTTAACACAGAGCCCATGTTAATGACTAATTATCACTAGTTACATTCTATATAGTCCATGAAGTGTATGGAAATACACTTAGTGCCCCTTTATTGCTAGAAATGTACTCATTTTTGTCACTCACTGCACTTTCCACGGTTCTGCGCCTAACCATGACCATGCAGAAAATGATGTCCCTGCCTTTTGACTTGTTTGGTTTTTATTTTGAAATATGAGTAAATTTGTTTAATACGCTATGATTCATATTTTTATATTCATAAAAATATTAATATCAGTAATGTCACTCAATGTCGGTCCCCCAAAATTATTTAACTGCAATAAATAAAATTTGACATGCATGTATTGATAAAATATCTGATATCAATTTTTTTTATAGTATGCACAATTTTTATTGAGGTAACTAGGGCCATTTACCCCTCCACATTTTTTTTATAAGCTATTATTGAACTTCTAAAATGGATTATGTTGCTAATATTGCTGTTTTGAATTACTTAGAGATTACAATATTTTAAAGTCAACATGTGATGTAAACAAACCGTATCTTGAGTTACTGACTTGCCGACCATAGATCCCTATTTGTTACAATTACAATGTAATAATTTAGTAGATGCTCACAATTTCAACCAAATGTGTTATAACTATTACAGATTATAATCATCTATAACTCATAATAAAGTACTTTTTAGTGTAAAAATGTAAGGGATATTTCGATATTTCAGAGTCTCTGCGTGCGGTTTGAAGGAAGTTGCTAACTAGCTCAAGCGCAATGACTAGGAAAG
>NC_036860.1:1382644-1386736 GCF_002910315.2 Salvelinus sp. IW2-2015
CCGTGGAGATGACGGAAGGAGCGGTGTGAGTCGTGAGAGAAACTGGGGGAAAGTTGAACACCATATCGCGCTGCGCGTTCTGATGCAGTCTGTAGGTGGTTTAATGCACAGCAGGGAGCCCAGCCAACAGCGAGTTGTCAAGTTAATCCAATCGGAAGATACAATGTGGATTAGACCGCGCCCTTCCGCGGTGAGGCAGGGTCGTTACTCTGGCGAATGTTGTTTAGAGCATGAACTCTACAGGAACGGGTCACCGCCTTGATGTTAGTTGAGAACACAGGAGTGTTGTTCCAGGATCACGCCAAGGTTCTTAGACTTCTGAGGGACACAAATGAGTTGTCAACCGTTTGATGGCGAATACATGATACGGGCAGTCCTTCCCGGGAGGAGAGAGCAGCTCCTTTCCGAGCGTTCAGCTTGAGCGTTGGCTGATCTCGTCATCCACACTATATGTCTGCATCATACATGCAGAGATGCGACTTCTACACCTGCTTATATCATTATTTACTATTTTTCCATAAGTGGGGCTGGGTGGGTTGCTGGGCAGATATGAGGTTAGAACATGACTGTGCACATTCCGCCCAGTCTCAGCTGTGCAGGGCTAGGCAGCCTCCAGTGAATCAGCAGTCTGCCAGRCTCAGTCATGCCCAGGGRAGGGTAGTGCCATGCTGGGTAGAGTGATTAAACAGAGCCCACTGCCCCCGCCCAGCTCTCACCCTCCTTTCCACCACAGATAGACCCCATGCTGGAATGTTATCACCCCAAGAGACCCATCCTTTTCGGGGAAAGCACTCTCCCTGACCTGGYCTCACCCACCCAAATTACCAGCCAATTTATTTTATTTAATTAGAGAAAATGTATTTATCACCAATGAATGTGGTGTTTGTAAAATAAGCACATAATGTGGAAAACATTTAGCTAAWCCAAACCTGAGTATTAGCACTTATTCATCAAATTAAGATGAATATTATTGACATGACAGTAATTATATTCAAGAGGAAAGAGAAMGCTATTTATGGAAAATAAAATAAAAATTATGTTCTTACTCTCAGAGCAAACACAACACTGAACAGGATCATGGTGGGCATCTCCCTCTTAGGTGAGGGGTCTGTCTTGGACACCTGGACAGAAAGAAATAAGATAATAAATATAATAGATATAAGATGTTCTAAATCATTCTATGATCAATGGCTTTGCACAYCACTATTTAAATCATAATACTTGCTATTGTATGYATTGAAATGTAYAAAACAACACAGTGAAAACATTCATGTTAGTCCTGTGRCAAAGCTCTCTAGACAAGAATAAACAGCTGTAATAAAGATGGCTCCTTTTATTCATGCCTTTTATACTGGTATTCCATTTATTTACAAAAATACATAAATATATATAATTGCACTTTTTAAAGCTTGGTTTATTATAGTAGTATTCAATTAAGCTTGAAATACATTCTATGAGAGCCATAGCTCATGAATTGTTGGTATAATTCTGAAAAGGAACATTTTGTAAGGATTCTAACATACAACTCAAGCTCGGTTTTTAGGGGATCACACTGATGAGAAATTGCAATTTGGATACAATCAACAGCATACAAATCACATGGATTAATACATGTCTTTATGGAAAGCAAATGATTCACTGCACCAGTTGAGTAATTTGTTATCAGGTTCATCAGGAACTAATTTCAACCCTCTAATAGGCTACATGTAGTCCAGCGAATGGAATAGTACCTATCATCAACCTACTTAGGTTAGATACGTTTTAGTTACGTTACAAACATTTCAATATTTGTCTAGAATTTCACTCCAAATGATTTCTCCACTTCTCACCCCTTATATTCAATCCATTCTATCTAACTTCTGTGAATTGTCAAATAATGATTGTGAAACACTGAGATGTAAGGCACTTCTTCCACTAGATGGAGGAGGGACCTGAATTCACAGTCTCAGAGTGGAATAGAAGTCAAAAGAGAATTGCTGTTTCAGATCGAGAGGAGAAGACTGCCCCCTCTCATTGAAGCCACGAAGTGTCAAAGCCGACCGCAGGACTGCACAAATTGTTTGCAGAAAATAGTGATTTGTAAAATGTCAATCTTCGTGGTCAATCTTCGTGTAAATAATGAAATATTCATTTATAATATTCAGACAAGCATGGTACCAATATTAATTATATTACACCAGATGTATGTCCTTGAACTGATTATTTTAAAACGAAAAAGGGTCGCTGGTTCCAATCCTGAGCCAAACTAGGTAAAAAAATCTGTCAATGTGCCTTTGAGCAAGGCACTTAACCCTAGCTGCTCCTGTAAATCGCTCTGCAGAAGAGCATCTACTAAATGACTAATGGAAGCCTGCAGTACCCCGGTTGGCCTTCAACTTGATATATTCATTGAGAGGGGGCAGCACTGAGCTAGCCTGCAACGTCACTTTCTGGAGTAGCTCAAACTGTGCATGTTATATATCCATGAGATGCCATATTAACCGACTTCCTTGGCTTCAAATGCGCTATTGAGTCTTCACAAAGGGATGAATTGTGTCACGTGATTGATGGCTTTGTCCATCCATTCATATACAGTCATTGTTCAGATCTCATGCTACTGCTGGACTGACTGACAGAGAATCTCTGCGGTGAATGTGTATTTATGCTCAGGCCATCACAAATTCACAAAAAAGTATCTTACCTGAATGGTGTGAGGATGCTGGAGGAGGGTGGGGTGCCCAACGAAACGCACATTGTCTATCTTCAGCTCAAACTTCTTCCCACACATATCAGACTTGGTGGCCAAGATAGTGGCGAGGATGATGTCAGAGAACCTTATTGGAGAAAGASARGAGAAAAAGACCTAAGTAAACCAGCCGAGAGTRGAGCAGGAAGGGAGGAGAGCAACAAGATATCTGAGAAAGTGCCAATTATATCTAATTCGGTTTCATTGTCTTTGTTTTATTATTTAGTCCATCAACCTATAATSGTAGCCATAGTGTGACTATGGATAGGAGGGTTAGGTCAATCACATGRATCAGCCTGCAACCTGATTGATAGATCACAGTTTGAGAGGAGCTGGTGTAAATAGTACTTGGAGAGGAGAGACGACAGTGAATAAGCCCCCTCTGGCAGAGAAGGTGAGGGCTTTGTAAAGGGGAGGTGACAGATTCATGCTGGTTTACATAGCTCATGCTGCAGGCCGRCCCCATCATCAAATACAAATTATATCATCATCATTAGGTGGTATTATTCCACCAGAAAACCGAAAAGGGACAGATTCTAATCCAATCTTAATCATGGCTATGTTTTTGTTCTGAGAAATAAGTGAGGATATTACTATGGCTCTGCTTGGTTTAGCCATGTAAAAGAAGTCTATGTATCTATTCAGAATTGATTTCCCAACAATCAAATATCATCAGATGAAGTGGATTCCAATGCTAAATGAACTGAAGAATCTACGTTGCTGGTTTTGGAGCAATCATTTAACAAGGCTTAATTGAAATGCAGGATTTACCAAGATAGACCAGTGAATCATTCCATTTGTAATAATTCAACAGGAATTTCAGAGATTAAGGTTGGCGTAGGCATATATATGTACACACACACACACACACACACAGGATATATATATATATGCAAGACAAAACAGGAAGGAAGGAGTGGATAAAGACAAGGGTGTTCTAAACAAAGGAAAGGTGGTTTTAGAATGATGTGGTCTTACCCTGCTACCAACTGTTCATCAGTTAGTGGAGTTTGTTCTCTGAAATGGGAATAGGGCCATAAAAAAAAAAGAAACCGCAAACAAAAGAAAAAAATGCAGCAGACAATTGGACAGAATGCATAACAGAAGGACATCACAAACAAAGCTAAACAAGRTTACCACTTGAGAGTGACTTGAATAAATATTTTAAAGCAAATTGATCTATTTTTGTACCAAAGACTTGATTACAGAAAATGTTGTAACGCTTCACGATGCATTGCTCTTGTAAGGTTAAAAAGCTCATTAATTATCCATTTATTTGACATACAATAGAGTGACTTTCATAACCACATATTTCAAACAACAGATAAAGGTGTATTGCGCATGAACCAATGCGTAATATCGACAAA
>NC_036860.1:1387239-1389132 GCF_002910315.2 Salvelinus sp. IW2-2015
ACACATTTACAAGAAGGCACAAATACAACCCTAGCCCTCTTGGGTGAACTAGAGCCAATAGGGCCCTAGCCAACACACATCCCGCCATTGTTTTAATCAAATGTTGACTAATTTTGTTCTGATATGAACATATCCTAAACTTGACTGGTTAACAAAACGTATGATGAATATGCTGAAGCCTGTCACTGGCGCAGTGTCACACAGTCCCCTACCCCATTCATAAATGATAACTACTTTAGCACATAATGATGATAGTATCTTCTGACTAGGGGAGTTTTGTTGAGAGCCCAAACACTTGCTCTAAACATTAACAAGCATTGCCTGAGGTACTATATTGGAAACATTAGGAATGTATCTTTCATATCAGTGAGAAATACTTTTTTATTCAAGTTACTACATGCCTTTATTGGGTTAGTTTTCCCACACGGACATATGTCCATGTTACAGAGCTTGTTGATGGAAGACATAGGCCGCCACCTGTGCAAATTGGCTATCTAGCGTGCTCCGAACACCTGTGTGTAAGCTAACTGAGGAGGAAGTGTAGTTCATCAACTGGGGGCACACAAAGTGTATGGATCTGTGTAAAACTACTAAAGTAAGTGTATCGTTATTTGAAAGATTATTTCTCGCTGACATGAAAGATAGGGGGCATATCAGCATACGTTTTGAAAACTGCTTCGAAAGCGATGATTATTGACGTTTTTAAACCTTAAAACACAGCATCGGAATTGTAGTTTACACCGAGCCAAATGCGGGCGAATGTAATGGCTGAAAATCCGACACAAGGAGAAGGTTTTTCGAAAGCTAACAGTCCCCATTCAAAGGGATGTTGTTTATTTCCCCATYGTGATATAGACCTAAACATGGAAACAATATGTAGGTGACATAATATGATGACCAATACCTTGAATCTCCATCCGGGTCTTCAAGAACATCTCCTGTAGTGTTCAATGCATATGGACTTCGCTGTTTTGCTATTGGGCAAAGACATCAGATTAGAAGATTRTTTACCAAATCTTACATATCACACMACATAGCAAGCTAACGTCACACACACAGTAAGGACTACTTACTCGTGAGTGAAGATGTGCAATCTGCAACCCGTTGAAATGGGTACCTAAAGAGCAATTTGTTCCCTCGGCTACCYGAAGTAACCAAAATTACACTGATAGGGCTTGTCTTTTCACCACATTTGAAGAAGCTATTTTCAGACTGTTTATACATAGATTTTCGCTCGCCTTGTAAATCAAATGAAGATGAATGAATGTACATATTTTAACGTCGAGTAAGCAAATTGTTTGTCAATTGATATTTAACATTACAGGAGCTAGCTACATGGTTATAAGAAACCTAGCTACCACTTGCCAGACTTTCCAACAATTATTAAATATAGCTAGCTCGCATGCTAGCTCCGAGCTAACTAGCTTGTGCCAGCTAAGAAATGTTGAGGGTTAATGTTASCTATCGCAGCACCATTAGCTACATTGATTAACTACTTAACAACACTCGGYAATATACTGGTGACAATATATTTTAATACTTATATAATTCCGTTATCTGCTAGATGTGTTGTTGTTTCTCTACTCCAGCTCAGCGCTGCCTGCCAATGTTGTGTGTTACACTGATATGTGATGTAGACCGTAACAATAGTTCCGCTAGTGGGGTGGGAGATTACAGTGACTATGTGAGATTATCGGTCGATTCTAAAACAAATACCCTGTTGTAAAACTCGCATTTTACCAGTTAACATCATCACTGTTATTTTTYATATTCAATAGCAATGCAACTGTACTGTAGCCTCGCGAGCCAGCATGATCACGTGAGGCTAATACAACTGGAAAGCATAGAGCAGGGGTTATTAAACGTTATCACCTCGAGACCCAAATAAAACAT
>NC_036860.1:1393795-1395738 GCF_002910315.2 Salvelinus sp. IW2-2015
GCCCCGGAAAGTACCACCAGTCCCTTCAGAAACTTTTGCAGATGGCACAAATTGAGAGCAAACTGTCAGGCTGTATCACCGCTGGTACGGCAACTGCACCGCCCCGCAATGCAGCGCCTCCAGACGTGGTGCGGTCTACCCAACCGCATCACTGGGGGCACACTGCCTGCCCCAGGACACCTACACGCACCGGTGTCATAGGAAGGCCAAAAAGATCATCAAGGACATCAACCACCAAGCCACGACCCTTTCACCCTGCTCATCATCCAGAAGGCGAGGTCAGTACAGGTGCATCAAAGCTGGGACGAGAGATGAAAAACAGCTTTTATCTTAAGACCATCAGACTGTTAAATAGCCATCACTAGCTGGCTACCCACAGGTTACTGAACCCTGCAATTTAGAGGCTGCTATCCTATATCATAGACATGGAATCACTGGCCACTTTAAATAATGGAACACTAGTCACTTTAATAATGTTTACATACTGCTTTTACTTATCTCATATGTATATACTGTATTCTATTCTACTGTATTTTAGTCAATGGTGGACCCCAGCTCCAGTACGTGCAATCGCCTCGGCATCCTAGGATTATTTGATATATATTCTTAAACCAATAAACACACGGCACATTCGCATTCTTTTTTAGATATTGTGATTGTTTAGTTGGAATTGTTAGATACTAATGGACTGTTGGAGCTAAGGAACCACAAGCATTTCGGGCTAAGGTCGACCCCCCGCAATCTAATGGGACGCACCCTGCTAAAATACTGTCGTATGTGAACCAAATACAATCTTGAGTTTGATCGTTAAATTATTGAGGTTGAAGAGGTGCTGTTGTGCCTTCTTCACCAAACTGTCTGTGTGGGAGGACCATTTCAGATTGTCAGTGATGGGTACGCCGAGGAACTTGAAGCTTTCCACCTTCTCCACTGCTGTCCCGTCGACGTGGATAGGGGMGTGCTTCCTCTGCTGTTTCCTGAAGTCCACAATCAGCTCCTTCATTTTGTTGACGTTGAGGGAGASGTTATTTTCGACCTCCTCCTTTTCGTCATTGTTGGTAATCTGTTGTGTCGTCTGCAAACTTGATGATTGAGTTGGAGGCGTGCGTGGCCACGCAGTCATGGGTGAACAGGGAGTACAGGAGGGGTCTGAGCACGCACCCTTGTGGGGCCCCTGTGTTGAGAATCAGCAAATTGGAGTGGTTTCCTACCTTCACCACCTGGAGGCGGCCCGTCAGGAAGTCCAGCACCCAGTTGCACAGGGCGGTGTTCAGACCCAGGGCCCTGAGCTTAATGATGAGCTTGGAGGGTACTATGGTGTTGAGCTATAGTCAATGAACAGCATTCTGATGTAGACATTCCTCTTGTCCAGATGGGATAGGGAAGTGGCAGTGTGCAGTGCGATGGCGATTGCATCGTCTGTGGATCTATTGGGCCGGTAAGCAAATTGAAGTGGGTCTAGGGTGTCAGGTAAGGTAGAGTTTATATGATCCTTAACTTATCTTTCAAAGCACTTCATGTGAGTGCTACGTGGCGATAGTCATTTAGTTCAGTTACCTTTGCTTTCTTGGGTACAGGAACAATAGTGGACATTTTGAAGCAAGTGGGGACAGCAGACTGGGATAGGGAGAGATTGAATATGTCAGTAAACACTCCAGCCAGCTGGTCTGCGCATGCTCTGAGGACGTGTCTAGGGTTTTCCCTTTGTAGTCCGTGATTGTCTGTAGACCCTGCCATATACGTCTCGTGTCTGAGCTGTTGAATTACGACTCCACTTTGTCTCTATAATAGACATGACTAGACACCTAACAATACTCTATCCCATACACATACAACACCATAGACTAACCAAAACACACACAACATACAATGCCCACCCCAACTCACGCCCTGACCAACTAAACATAATCAAAATAACATAAAAATAGGTCAGGAACGTGACA
>NC_036860.1:1396279-1401816 GCF_002910315.2 Salvelinus sp. IW2-2015
TGGTCACGATCGTGTGGAAGAGATTCGCGACCAAAAACGCAGCATGAGGAAAATAAGCCATCTTCTTTTAATTAAATGAACGAAGATGAACATGAAACGAAACACTATACAAAAACAACAAAACAACAAATGATCGTGAAGCTAAATAACGCAAGTGCACAGACAAGCAACAGACGTTAAACAAGACAACTACCACCAAAAGCCTACTGCCTATGGCACCTTAAATATGGCTCCCAATCAGAGACAAATGAATGACAGCTGTCTCTGATTGAGACCCAATTCTAGGCAGCCATAGACATGACTAGACAACCTAACAATACTCTATCCCATAACACATACAACACCATAGACTAACCAAAACACACACAACATACAATGCCCACCAACTCACGCCCTGACCAACTAAACATAATCAAAATAACATAAAAATAGGTCAGGGAACGTGACATAACCCCCCCTCAAGTGCGTACTCCGAACGCACCACCAAAAGTCTAGGGAGGGTCTGGGTGGGCATCTGTCCACGGTGGTGGCTCCGGCTCTGGACGCTTCCCCACACCACCATAGTCACTCCCGCTTCCGTATCCCCCCCCAATGACCACCCTCCAACTAAACCCACCTAACTGAAGGGGCAGCATCGGATAAGGGGCAGCACACGGGATAAGGGGCAACACCGGGCTGAGGGACGGCACTCCGGGCTGAGGGACGCAGCTCCGGGCTGAGGGACGGCAGCTCCGGGCTGAGGGGACGGCAGCTCCGGGCTGAGGGACGGCAGCTCCGGGCTGGCTGGCGGATCCTGCTGGCTGGCTTCTGGCTGGTCTGGCTTGGCTGACGGCTCTGGCTGGTCATGGCTGGCTGACGGCCTTGGCTGGTCATGGCTGGCTGACGGCTCTGGCTGGTCATGGCTGGCTGACGGCTCTGGCTGGTCATGGCTCGCTGACGGCTCTGGCTGGTCATGGCTCGCTGACGGCTCTGGCTGGTCATGGCTCGCTGACGGCTCTGGCTGGTCATGGCTCGCTGACGGCTCTGGCGAGTCATGGCTCGCTGACGGCTCTGGCTGATCCGGTCTGGCGGAAGGCTCTGGCTGATCCGGTTCTGGCGGAAGGCTCTGGCTGATCCGGTCTGGCGGAAGCTCTGGCTGATCCGGTCTGGCGGAAGGCTCTGGCTGATCCGGTCTGGCGGAAGGCTCTGGCTGATCCGGTCTGGCGGAAGGCTCTTGGCTGATCCGGTCTGGCGGAAGGCTCTGGCTATCCGTCTGGCGGAAGCTTCTAGCGGCTCCTGTCTGGCGGACGGCTCTAGCGGCTCCTGTCTGGCGGACGGTCTTGTAGGCTCATGGCAGACGGCGGCTTTGCAGGCTCATGGCAGACGGGCGGTTTGGCAGGCTCATGGCAGACGGACAGTTCAGACGGCGTAGGGCAGACGGGCAGTTTCAGACGCCGCTGGGCAGACGGGCAGTTCAGGCGCCGCTGGGCAGACGGGCAGTTCAGGCGCCGCTGGGCAGAACGGGCAGTTCAGGCGCCGCTGGGCAGACGGGCAGTTCAGGCGCCGCTGGGCAGACGGGCAGTCAGCGCCGCTGGGCAGACGGCAGACTCTGGCCGGCTGAGACGCACTGTAGGCCTGGTGGTGCGTGGTACCGGAACTGGAGGTACCGGGGCTAGGACACGCACCTTCAGGCTAGTGCGGGAACAAACAACAGGGCACACTGGACTCCTCGTGGCGCACTCTAGGCCTGGTGCGTGTACCGGAACTGGAGGTACCGGGCTGAGGGCACGCACCTCAGGGCGAGTGCGGGGAGAAGGAACAGTGCGTACAGGGCTCTGGAGACGCACAGGAGCTTGGTGCGTGGTGCCAGAACTGGAGGCACTGGGCTGGAGACACGCACCATAGGAGAGTGCGTGGGAGGAGACAGGGCTCTGGAGATGCACTGGAAGCCTGGTGCGTGGTGTAGGCACTGGTGGTACTGAGCTGGGGTGGGAAGGTGGCGCCGGATATACCGGACCGTGAAGGAGGACACGTGCTCTTGAGCACCGAGCCTCCCAACCTTACCAGGTTGAATGGTCCCCGTAGCCCTGCCAGTGCGGCGAGGGTGAATAGCCCGCACTGGGCTATGCAGGCGAACCGGGGACACCACCTGTAAGGCTGGTGCCATGTACGCCGGCCCGAGGAGACGTACTGGAGACCAGATACGTTGGGCCGGCTTCATGGCACTCGGCTCGATGCCCAACCTAGCCCTCCCAGTGCGCAAGTGGGGAATAGCCCGCACTGGGCTAAGCACGCGTACTGGGGACACCGTGCGCTTACCCGCATAACACGGTGTCTGACCAGTACGACGCTCTCTCACTCCACGCAAGCCGGGGAGTTGGCTCCTATACTGGCGTTTTGCCTGTTTATTTGCCTTACGGAGGGAATAACTACACTGTTCGTATTCGGCCATATTCCCAGTCACCTTGCCATGGTTAAATGGGATGGTTCGCGCTTTTAGTTTTGCGCGAATGCTGCCATCTATCCSCAGTTTCTGGTTCGGGCAGGTTTTAATAGTCACAGTTGGTACAACACTTCCTATACACTTCCTGATAAACTCAGTCACCATATCAGTGTATTTGTCTATGTTGTTCTCGGAGGCTACCCGGGACAAATCCCAGTCCGCATGATCAAAACAATCTTGAAGTGTGGATTCCGATTGGTCAGACCAGCGTTGAATAGTCCTTAGCACGGGTACTTCCTGTTTGAGTTTCTGCCTATAGGAAGGGAGGAGCTAAATGGAGTCRTGATCAAATTTGCCTATAGGAAGGGAGGAGCTAAATGGAGTCGTGATCAAATTTGCCGAAGGGAGGGCGGGGGAGGGCCTTGTAGGCATCTCGGAAGTTGGAGTAGCAGTGGTCGAGTGTTTTAGCAGCGCGAGTACTACATTCAATGTGTTGATAGAACTTCGGTAACGTTTTTCTCAAATTTGCTTTGTTAAAATCCCAGCTACGATAAATGCGGCTTCAGGATATGTGGTTTCCAGTTTGCATAAAGTCCAGTGAAGTTCTTTGAGGGCCGTCGTGGTATTGGCTTGAGGGGAATATACACGACGTGACTATAACCGAAGAGAATTCTCTTGGGAGGTAATACAATTTGATTGTGAGGTATTCTAGGTCGGGTGAACTAAAGGACTTGAGTTCCTGTATGTTATCACAATCACAGCATGAGTTGTTTAATCATGAAACATACATCCCCGGAGAGATATTTATTCCATTCAAATTTCCACTCACCCATCACTCCAGACCTAGAACTAGAACTGAGCACTTTTTTTTTTTTTTTTATTTTACCCTATTTTAACTATTCAAGTCAGTTAAGAACAAATTTGTATTTACAATGACGGCTAGGAACAGTGGGTAACTGTCTTGCTCAGGGGCAGAACGACAGATGTTTTATCTTGTCAGCTCAGGGATTCATCTAGCAACCTTTCAGTTACTGGCCCAATGCTCTAACCATAGGCTACCTGGCGCCAGCATGATTAACCCTTTGCTTGATACGTTATTATAATAAAACATTCGACATTAGAATCCAGTTTACTTTTAATAACCACCGCCAATTTATCTAAAGAGCTCTAGTGCGCCTAAAGTCGTTTTCCATGGCTTTGTTGCTTATATCAGTTCTAGCGTGTCTCAATAATGACAATCTACACTGACAAAAATATAAACGCACAATGTAAAGTGTTGGTCCTATGTTCATGAATGAAATAAAAAAATCCCAGAAATGTTCCATTTGCACAAAAAACGAATTTCTCTCAAATGTTGTGCACAAATGTGTTTATTTCCCTGTTAGTGAGCATTTCTCCTTCACCAAGATAATCCATCCACCTGACAGGTGTGGCATATCAAGAAGCTGATTAAACAGCATGATCATTACACAGGTGCACCTTGTGCTGGGGGACAATAAAAGGCCACTTTAAATGTGTGCCACAGATGTCTCATGTTTTGAGGGAGCATGCAATTTGCACGATGACAACAGGAATGTCCACCAGAAGCTGTTGCCAGAGAACTGAATTTTCATTTCTCTACCATAAACGTGGCTCAACATTTGAGAAATTGAAAGCGAATGACAAGTGACTATTGCTGGTGGACAATTTAATGCGCTCAAATACTTTTAATCACGTTTGAATCACGTTTGCTTACAGTTCTATATGTACTGTTTAAGACATTTTTCTTTTTGATCAACGATGAGTTTCTGCTCGCTTAATGTCACACTCGCAAGCGCTCAAGTTTAATTTGCGCTCTTGACTGGCCTGTGCACTCGCGGGACCGCTCCTCCGCTCAACTATTTTCTTCTCTCTCGACTCACAATGCAGAGGGCTCCGTATAGCTCCTCATTGACATGATTGGTTGACTGTAGGTAGAGGCGGGAGGTCCAGTATAAAACACAAACTCACTTCCTTGGCAACYTCCTTCACAACAGCTCTGCTTTGCTAAACAAAGGAGTATGACGACTGCGGAGGCTGCATGGGGCAGTGCAGAGCCTTTTACCCACTAATGCCAGACAGCCTAAAATAATGAAAGAAAAACCTTAATGTAGCCTATAGTTATTAATTGTTCAAGAATTATACATTCATTGATTTTTAAATGTCTTGTTTTCTCTTTCAACCTGCCCGCCAACCACACTGTAAATACTTATGCTTTATTAGCACAAATATATTGAGTAGACTGAACTTAAATATTTCCAAATGTTTGACACACTCAAACACTTTAAGTGCTACTGTCTGTTTATCATATATGCATAGTCACTTTAACTATACATTCATGTACATACTACCTCAATTGGGCCGACCAACCAGTGCTCCCGCACATTGGCTAACCGGGCTATCTGCATTGTGTCCCACCCACCACCCGCCAACCCGTCTTTTTACGCTTCTGCTACTCTCTGTTCATCATATATGCATAGTCACTTTAACCATATCTACATGTACATACTACCTCAATCAGCCTGACTAACCGGTGTCTGTATGTAGCCTCGCAACTTCTATATTCTCACTACTGTATATAGCCTGTCTTTTTACTGTTGTTTTAGTTCTTTATCTACCTATTATTCACCTAATACCTTTTTTGCACTATTGGTTAGAGCCTGAAAGTAAGCATTTCACTGTAACCTGTTGTATTCAGCGCACGTGACAAATAAACTTTGATTTGATTTGACTCAAAATTTGATGAGAAGTCATATGAACTTTACATTTTTAAGTTGACCTAAACAAGTACACACTTTTAAGTATTTATAACATATTATTTTTAAGTGACAGTAGCTTAGTTGTATAAGTGAATATAACAAAACAGGGCTTGCACATTGAATATTTATTTGCTTGTAGATGCAACTTAAACGCAATTGTCACAAAACAAAACGTGATTTTTACAAGTTAGCATAACATTTGTTTTACTTTAAGTACCTTGAACTCAAATGATTTCACTTTCTCACACAAAGAAATTCTTTGAAACAACAGTTAAGTAATTTTGCACACAAACGTAATTAGTGCAATTTAMATAAAAAATATACTTTTATTTTGTTAC
>NC_036860.1:1408743-1439197 GCF_002910315.2 Salvelinus sp. IW2-2015
TTTTGTTACATTATAATTTCATGGCGAAATACCCAGCCTAGATATGTCATGCCATGCAGCGGCTAGAGGATCATTAGCTAACGTTACTCATATTCACAAATGTAAATTTACAAACAAAAAAACACATTTTCTTACCTTACAMAAAGAAATTGAACTATATTTTAAGACAATTAAATACTCTACTAACAAAAAAGCTGTTAGAATTATAAGTGTATGTACGTCCCTTAAGGTCCTTGTGTAATGTGATATTGTACCCCCTAGCCCAATTGTCCTTTGTATATTATTCATATATACTTGTGTTCCCACATGTACTTCCTGTATTGATTTGTTGTTAATAAAATAAAATAAATGTTTAAAYAGCTAACGTTACTTGCTTCCTGCTAAGAATTTTCAGGGTTCGCCTGCAGCTTCTTGATTACTTCCATTGTACTTGCTCATTTACGATTACGTTGCAACAGCTAGCAAACGACAACGCACGGGACCGGATACGTTTTTGTTCTTATGATACGTAGAAAGCTAATTTGCCGTTCTGCATGTTTGCATGTTTATATAAGCGAATGTGATATGCGAGGTTCAGGCTAGCTAGATACAGCTAACCTGCTGCCCCACAGTAAAGGTAGCTGGATGGAATTGAAGGTTAAGTTTGTGCCCACCTCCAATGTGGTGGGACCATACTTTTTGTTGCATGTGGCCACCGACATCACTCAAAACAGCTTCACATTCACATATAATGAATATGCTTAATTCGAGCATATGCATATTAATTTCATTACTACTTATTAAATTACAGGCTTGACATCACTCATCTTAATGTAATTGTTATTATGTTCTCTCTGGTTTTGCAGAAATTGATATGGCATCATCTCCCTTCAAACTTAGTGATCTTGGTGGAATTGAAAGGATGATACTGCCAGAATGTCCAGCCACTATTGACCAATTTATCATTTTACTGAGGCAGCAATTTGACATTCATTATGCCATTGACAYTCAATTTCAAAACTCACAGTCTGATTCACAGTTTTTCAAGCTGACCTGCATTGATGATCTGCCAAACATGTGCACAATTAAGCTTGTGTTATTGGAGGATGCCATGACTAGCTTTGGGGTGTCATTGAGTAATCCACACTTAACTTCACAGCATCCAGGACAATCGAGTGACAACTTTGAGGTGCCAACCTTTTCACATGATCTTGAATTGTTACTGAGAGAGTGAAATCAAGGGTATGACCAATTTGGAAGACAACTGGTGTTAACCAGAAACCAAAGACAACCGATTTTGGATGGCGTGGCAAGAGCTATGTATCAGAGGAATGAGTATCCAAGTGAGTGTGACTTTGAAGATGCTGCAAAAGCCTTAGTCAACCGACATAAAYGCCTTGCTGACAATGGGTCACYAAAAGGGTGGGAGGGATGGAAGAATGSCTTAAGTTTAAAGTAGGCAAATACAGAACGAAACTAGGCAGAGAAAGGTGTCCTGAGGTTGGTAAAAAACRTGCCCAAAAAAGGAAAGATCCAGAAGCACCACTAAAACACATTGTTTACTGTGRCCCAGTCAACCTCTCACAGTTCCCTCAATCAAAAGTTGAAGCAGATCAGGAAAAGCTAAGGACCGATATTGCTCTTGAGATGAAGAAGACACACAAAGACTTGGCTATAATCAATCGCTGTATGGAAAAGACATTTGCCCTGAGAAGACAGGAGATTCTGAACAGCAGTCCTGAAATATAGACAGTGGAGAATAGATGGCCGGCACTATTTCTAGAGTCAAAGGTATTGCTTTGGCCTGGTGGCAGGGTTTACATTCTGTTACAATGTCTAAAATAGTGGGAATAGAGGGTGAATGTGTGTGTGTGGGGGGGGGGGGGGGGGTATTGGAGGTTTTATTTTTTGTTTTCAAAAATTTTTTTTTCCAGTAAGAGCCGGTAAGATAATCACATTAAGTACAGAAGACTTCTGTGTCTTTAAAACAAATATTTAATCTACAGATATGTGCTGAGTTTCATCGCATAACTAATCATAACCTGCAGCGATCGTTCTTTGCTGCACTAGACCATCACACTGAACACTTGCTGGCTTTATCCCGGGAGGTGCAGGGACGTTCTCATTTACATATTTGGTCAGTTTCCTTGGTTCTGTGCGGACACTCCCCTATTTATTATTTTATTTTAAAAAATACCATTTTCCAAACCCCACCTGCAGTGTACATAACATTTGTTTGGGGTGAAATGGTAGTAAAAGGGATGTTGTCTCGATTAGTGATTGAGCCTATGGATAGCCATATTGGTTTAAAATCACAGTGCCTATATACTTTTCCCATTTGTCCTCTGCAAGTTGATTTATTAATGTTCTGTCTGTGTCCTTTTAGCAATCAAGGGATGTGAATGTCAGKSSAACGGMTGCCCTTCATTGTCTCCCAGCACTACCTCGTGAAAGCGACTCAGAGGTGTTCAAAACCTGCAAGGTTGGTTAATATACTTCAGGGTTATTACAGAGTTTAAGACTGCTCCTTTTAATATTGACGTGCCCAGAAATCACAACACATCTTCCGCATTGGTTGATCTGTATTTCAAACTCTTCCGGTTGTCATACTGTAGGAACGTGAGTCAAGAAATCCTGCTGTCCTCATTGGTCCAGTCTGCATACTTGCTATCATCTCTGATGATGAAGATGCAGTCTCCCTTCAGCCACACCAAGTCTCCATCATCCACGAAGATAGAGTGGTGATGCACAGCTTCCAATCCAGGCCAGATGCTTTTCTCGCTCTAATTGGCCTGGTTTATGCTCTACATCTGGATTACCCAAAACCCATGTCCAGCTCATTTCTACTCATTCAGCAAGTGTTCCTTAACGTTGATTGCGAAAAGCTCAAATCAAGTTTTGGCCTTGAAAAATAAACTGTAACCTAATTATAACCTGTTTTCAGGTCAAATGTGCCTGTGGTAAGACAACAGATTTTYTTTCTTTTTTTTTTCTTCAACCTTAGAAAAGAGAACTTGGTGATTGGTGGAACAAAAAAAAGTTGATGTATGCTTTTTTTGTTATTTCCTTTCATGTGGGTTCTCTTGAAATGTAACCAGAGGAACACAAATTGACTGACAACTGTGAATCTCATGTGTTTGAAATGTTGTTGTGGTATTCTCCAATAATAAATTATATTAATTTGTACAGTTCAACATGAAATTTACACCTGAACCTAAATGATCTACATGGAAGCACACTGGGAGGGATTGGCTTGTGTGTTGTTGTCTTAGCAAGGAGGTAGGCCCAGTAAACTATGACTGTGCTTTTGTAGACTTTGTAAAAAATACATTGAATGTGTACTTTTGAAGGAGTTACATTTGTTTTACACAATAATATTTACTTCAGCTATTATGTTTGTTATAGGTTATATTGCCTAACCAACAAATACTCACAATCAGTATTTGAATTATCAGACGTCAATACTCTTATTAATTAACTTGAAGTCTTTAGACGTTTACAAAGCAAAGCATGATGAACCGCTAAATGGGTTGGCTTTGAACTTTGCTCCCTGGTTTACTTTGAGAGAACATGTCATCATGATAACCTCTACTTACAGTATTAATACTGAGCACATTCATATAGCAGTCTATACAGTAATATACTCAGTCATCTGTCTGTGTTATAATATTGTGGTGTTGAGGGAGCTCATGRTCTCCAGGTATTACTTCAGGCAGTGTTAACAGCAGAGCTCCAATGATAATTGATTTTGGCATGTTGTGTGGCATCTTCCTGTTCGTTGCACAGCATAAAATTGTTTTCCACAGCAGGGTTAACTGGTGCATCTGAACATCATTGTTAGTAGGCCCAACTTCTAAGACACACCATACACATCATTTTGAAACTAGGGAAATGGAACAGTTAGACCTCACTAGCCACCCCTTTCCTAAGTCAGTCTCTCTTCCTGCCTATCGTTCGTTCCCCTCTTATGCCTTGTCATCTTACTTGCCTCCTATTGTCTCTTCCCACAACACACACCAGCCACATGTGGATACAGCCAGATAAGAAATGAATGGGTGTCAAATGGTTGGTGAGATCTTCTCATGCCCTCCACCCCTTTTGTCAATTTTTTATGCCTTACACAATTTGTCCTCCCTATAGTCTGCCATCAGACAGAGTAAATTGTGCTGATGTACTGTCCTCTGCAGTGACTTGTGTGCTGATCCTAGTCTGGCCCTCTATAACATTGTACTCTGTCAGTGCGTGTGGTGTATAGCTGGTAGACATGCTTACTCTCTGGCATGATGTAGGCAGAATTATGTAGGCACCKCAAAGCCTAACGGTGAGAATAATACAGATTGCTAAATGTAGTAATGCCCCAATTGGTTAGGGCCAAACCTATTTGAACGGTGACAGGGTGAAGATGGAGGCCAACTCAAAATGTTGGAGGCCTATATTCCCCAAATTATGGCGCAATTACAATACACGTTCAATGTGTGCAGGACATGGTCCTTAAGCTCCTGGTGTCCAATTCAATTTAGATTTTAAAACTGTTTTGCATCTGATTGAGGAAGTGGTCTAGTGTTGATTAAATGTAGCTTGCATCTGGGCATAAAAGTGATAAACCTGGTGTTAATTGTTCATTGGTAATTATTAGATTAGTTGTGTGTAAAGTGTTACTGTGGATGTCTGTCTACAAGAAAATGTGGCGTATGATGCCCTGAATTAAGAGTAATGTTTATGTTCAAGTCATATAACCTCTAAACAGTTAGCTGATGTCATAAAAAGCTGGTTAATTTTACATTTTGGGCGGGCATCTGGAAGGATCATCGGCCAAAGGCAACATCTCCTCTGTGATCATACTGCACTTTCTCCAAGTGTGTGTGCAGTAGTATACCTCACACACAGGCGGCTTACTTCCCGCCAAGGTTTGTACAATTAAGTATATATAATTTAAAGCTACATTGCAYTAAGGAGCCAATTGTGAGCACGGAAATCTAATGTAGTCTCATTATTTAAGTTAGGGAGGAAATTTCCGGAGCCTGACGACGTAGCGTAGGTAAAAGGTTAACTTTTCAGCAGTTCATGTTGGCCAATTAATTTAACTTCACTAGGGTAGGGGGCAGCATTCGGAATTTTGGATGAAAAGCGTGCCCAAATTAACCTGCCTGCTACTCAGCCATAAAAGCTAGAATATGCATATCATTAGTAGATTTGGATWGAAAACACTCTGAAGTTTCTAGAACTGTTTGAAGGATGTCTGTGAGTGTAACAGAACTCATATGGCAAGCAAAAACCTGAGAAAAAATCCAACCAGGAAGTGGGAAAACTGAGGTTTTTTAGTTTATCAACTCATTGCCTATCGAATATACAGTGTCTATGGGGTCATATTGCACTTCCTAAGGCTTCTACTAATGTCAACAGTCTTTAGAACCTTGTTTGAGGCTTCTACTGTGAAGTGGGGGCGAATGAGAGGGGATTGAGTAAGGTCTCTCCCAGAGTGCCATGAGCTGACCATGCGCGTTCACRTGAGAGTTAGCTTGCGTTCCTTTGCAATTCTAAAGACAAAGGAATTCTCCGGTTGGAACATTATTGAAGAGTTATGTTAAAAACATCCTAAAGATTGATTCTATACATCGTTTGACATGTTTCTACGGACTGTAACGGAACTTTTTGACTTTTCGTCTGCACCTAGTGATCGCGCTCTATGAATTGTGATTACTGGGCTAAACGCGTGAACAAAAAGGAGGTATTTGAACATAAATGATGGACATCATCGAACAAATCAAACATTTATTGTGGAACTGGGATTCCTGGGAGTGCATTCTGATGAAGATCATCAAAGTAAGTGAATATTTATAATGCTATTTCTGACTTCTGTTGACTAACATTGCGGATATCTGTATGGCTTGGTTTTGTGTCTGAGCGCTGTACTCAGATTATTGCATGGTGTGCTTTTTCCGTAAGTTTTTTTGAAATCTGACACAGTGGTTGCATTAAGGAGAAGTGGGATCTAAATTCCATTGTCATAAGCGTTGTATCTTTTAGGCATATGTTTATTATGAGTATTTCTGTAATTGGATGTGGTTCTCTGCAATCACTGATGTTTTGGAAACTAACGAACAATAACGCGCAAATGTAAACTGAGATTTTTGATATAAATATGAACTTTACCGAACAAAACATACATGTATTGTGTAACATGAAGTCCTATGAGTGTCATCTGATGAAGATCATCAAAGGTTAGTGAATTAATTTTTATCTCTATTTCTGCTTTTTGTGACTCCTCTCTTTGGCTGGAAAAATGGCTGTGTTTTTCTGTGACTTGGCTCTGACCTAACATAATTGTTTGGTGTGCTTTTCGTCGTAAAGCCTTTTTGAAATCGACACTGTGCTGGATTCACAACAAGTGTATCTTTAAAATGTTGTTAAATACTTGTATGTTTGAGGAATTTTAATTATGGGATTTCTGTTTTTTTGAATTTGGAGCCCTGCAGTTTCACTGGCTGTTGACGAGTGGCGTCCCACATACCCTAGTGAGGTTTTAAGGAGAAGTGCTGCTGGTTTTCATAACCTAGCCTAGTAAATACAAAATGACCCGAATGGTAAAAAATTAAGAAAGTTATGTGTAATACATTACATGATTGTTATAATGTTAGTTGCGGAACATTGTGAAAAATCTGTGGCTAGCTTTAGCAAGCATGAACTAACGGGTAAAGTTAGCTAGCTAGCCAACTCTGATGGATCAATGCACGTAAACAGGCTGACTACACCGCTGGCGTCGTGTGCGCGAGTGTTGCAAAATATATTTAGAAATCTATGTTTATTCAATTATTGCACCACACTGCTCGCACGCCAACGAGCGTCTGCGTTGCCAAGGGCTAAAATAGAAATCAGTTCTATTTCTGACTCAGATCGCACTGCAAGTCCTGCCTCTCCCATCTCCTCATTGGTTTGTAGAAGCAGGTACCCACGTGCCATCTCCTCATTGGTTTGTAGAAGCAGGTACCCACGTGCCATCTCCTCATTGGTTATACCCACGTGGGTGACTGAAGACCTAATTTATGAAAGTTGCCAATCATAATATAAAGTCAAGAGAAGAAAAAGCCTGGAAGGAAGAGCGATGACTAGAAACAATTCGGTTGACCGTTTTATGTGTGGATTAATTGTCGGAGTAGAGGACCTTGGGCATTTCAGGTAAAATAACAACTCAATGTTTATATCCCAGGACAAATTAGCTAACAACAGCAAGCTAGCTAAATAGGACAAATTAGCTAGCTAGCTAAATTTCCATAAATGTTTAATGCTTGTCGACCTGTCCCCAATTAATGTAATTGGTTCAGAGTTTGTTTTGATATTTTAACCTGTGTGTCGTTTGGTGTAGGGGGACAAAATCACGGTTTGGGTTCCGTGTAACGTTAACGTCGATAATTGGATGTTAAAATCCATCTGCCGTGACATGTGCGTATTTATTTGATGTTTTAACTGGTTGGCAGGCCGTCTCAACAATTAGCTAGCCTAGCTAACGTTACTTTGCAGAACAGAGACGCCTCTAGTTTATGTCAAATGCATTACTTGTCCACAGAGCTATGGGGACAATGTAAATGGTGTTTTGACTAATGTGTCAAATGCATTTCCTTTGAGAGTTAATGTTAAGCCTGCTCCTGGATTTGTTTTATTCCATGTTGGACCAACACACAGAACACTTGCTAGACCTATCCAGAGAAGCAGGGGAAGAAATGGACAGAAGATAGCTGCCATTCTGAATTTGTACAGCCAGGTATAGAAATTAAATCAGTAAGCAAAATTAATTGAAATGTTACATTTTAAGATCAGTGATACCCTTACACAAATATATTGATAGGACTGTCTCGGTTTTCACGTTTGTTGTTTTTGTATTTTGTATAGTGTTCACGTTATCGTCTCTTTGTTCATTAAACATGTTGAACACTAGCCGCGCTGCATTTTGGTCCTCTCCTTCATCCCAGGAAGAAAACCGTTACATATATAGTTMATGTTTGTAATGTTTCTCTGTAGCAACCACGTGATGTGAACACRGATGAACTGTTGTCCTCGGATGTCTTCCAGCAATACTCCAAGAGGATGACTCTGGAGTGTTCACAACTTGCACAGTGGGTTGTTTGAGCGAGGTTGTTAAAATATTATTTGACCCAAAATAAAGAAGGGAGAAATTACTTGTGTCTTCATAAGAGTTTATTGTGACATGATAATAACATTTTCATGTTCTTTCTCACGAGGGAACATCCCAAGACCCTGCAGCCATCAAGAGACCAGCCGCCATCATCTCAGTCATTGATGATGGAGACGTAGCTGCTGTGCCATTCCATCCAGGAAGAGTCTACGTGGTCCTTGAGGAGAATGTGGTTATGAAGGATTTCCAGTGCTGGCCTGATGCACCTGTATGTTTGTACGGGCTAATGTACTCACTCCAACATGGATACCTGAATTGCACGAAGAACAYGTTTGGGTTTATACAAAAAGTGTTGTTAAACTTGGATGGAGACAGAATGAAGCCAAAGGTCCTTGCTTTGAAAAATCAACTGTAAAATACCAATACCAAAAAACATTTATGGCGCTAAACAATTGTAAATAGCTACGTTATCCTATAAGGAAAAGAGATTTAGGGATAAAAAAAAACTGAAGACGACTAAATGTTTTGTATGCAAATGGMAAATAAAATGTCTGCCTGCATTTGATTTGATCTGTGCCTTTAGTCAAACCAGTCACAGAAATGAKAAAGTCATGCAATACTATTGGCCTTTAATCTTAACATGTACAGAGATACAAKAGTAACTTGACTYCAGTTGGTGTAGAGTTTAATTGAAAGGGTTTCTGTTTGGGAAAMCTGAACATTGGCATTGTGAAGTTAGCTTACAAATCCTTGTATATAGGAAGCTTTAGAGGCAATGGCCACAAATCTCACATTGSTGACGTCATCGTATGAAAAATGGCCGAGGTCCCAGAGGATGAAAATGGATAGGGAATCTTCATGGAGTTGTAAGGAGAGGTCGTTTGCATACCTGTGTAGTGTTGTTCACCGGTACATATAAGAACGTTGGGGAAACAACGTTCGCACACACTGTCTACTTGCATTTAGAACGTTTATATGTACACCTTAGTCAGGAATGAAGGTTTAGGACTGAAACATTGCGTGCATAAATACATTTTTTTAATCTGCAAGTATTACTTTGTTTTGTAACATAATGGAGTGAAAATTGTCATGGAGGAAGAAATGTAAATTGTCAACATTAATCTTCATTTTAAACAGTTGAATGTAGTCAAGTTGTTAGACTGAAATGGATGTCGGCACGTCACTACCTCATTATTTTAATTTTAAAACCTTCAGCACAGCTTTTAATTGAATGGAAGCTACCACATCAGTTGAAAGTGTTAATTACAGAAGGAAGGGTCATTATACTGTGCTTATGTTTTAATAGTTAAGTTGATGGGGAATGTTGCAGTGTTACACAGTATTGAATTGATTGAAAGTTGGAGGTTTGTTATCGGAGTCTTTTAAAAGTTMTGTTCAAATGAGTCATGCTGTACAGAAATGGAATTCATCTATTGATGGATGCTAAAATAGATGAATCATGTTTGGTGCATTCATGTAATTAGACATGTGTTTCTGAAGACGCAGTGTTTTAAAGAATTATTATATATATATTTTTYAACTGTTGTAAATCTAACTTGCTTTAGACTAGTTGACTGAAAGAACTTGGATTTTAAGAGTAGTTTTTGACTTAAAATGTTAAATTATTTGAGTTACTTAACAAAACATATAAAGTTACACAGGACTAAAATGTGATACCATTTTTTTTTACTGTTTTATGTTTAATTTACTCAAAAGTTGTATGCAAACTTGAACATGTTGATTCGGTATTTGTTGAATGCACTCCAAAGAATAGAGTAATTAATTACAGTGATACAACATGAATGATTTAAGTTATTAATCAAGTGATATTAACATATACAATAGTAATATTACTTGGAATTGTAAGTAAGTTGTGCAAAAGTTACACAGTTTGGATACTTAAACAATTGAATTCACAGTGACATGATAGAACCAAGTTAAGTGACAAGTTGTTATGGCTTTAATGTTTTGAGTACAAACAGAACTTTACAACAAGTTATTGTAGGGAGTAAAAGCAAGTTAATGGACAGACATCTTTTAAGTGTTCTGTACTCAAAAAAATATACTTCCACATGTTGCCCAGACCCCAAATATTTAGTAGATGTAGCTCAAACTACTATGTTTAGGTAACTCTGAAATTACCCTTAGTGGACAAAAAGTATTTAAGTGTGTGTTACACTACTAATCTACTTCATTAGCAAACTATGTTGAGCACAATGTACTTAAAATATTTCTCTACTTACTAAAACGTTTTGTGTTTAATCAACTTTAAATTGTGGCCCATTTGGGATCATGAGACACTTAGAGCTGGCTTTACTCAAACTATAACGTTGTAAGTAACTGTACTCTAGAATCCAAGTGCAGTGGATCCACAAAACTGTAGAGTAATGATAACTAATAAGGGTTTACAGTGCAGCCGCCCTTAATTCACACAATAGTCCATGACCCTAAACCATCCGTTCCCCATCGGTCAATGCCCATCTCTATATTGCCTAAATATTGATGTTATGGATTTTGTGGTGGAACTTTCCCCCAAAATTGCTTCCCCCAAATCCTAACACTAATGTTGTTTGTACAAATACGAATAGAGCAGTTTGTTTCGATGTCTTTATTTTCACTCAGGCAGGGATGTCAGAACATAATCACTTGTCTGGGGTGCATTTAGAAGTACCGACTGCCCATTGCGGCGACAACCACTTTCATGAACTTCTGCCAGGTTGCTTGGATTTCAGGAGTGAAAGCGGCTCCGAACTTGGCGGCAATGACAATTGTGAGGACGTCAGCCAACACCTGTGGACAAAAGACAAAAGAGGAAGATGTTAAATTAGACTGCTGTTTTTGTTTTACCTTTGTAATTAGACGTGTAGCCTAAAACATATTGCGCGAGACAGAAGRCATACCCTGAAATTTTCAGGGTCGACGAAGAGTTTGTTAGCGTGGGTCTCGCTCAGTGACTTGTATGTGGCCAAGATGTTGCCCATGTTCTTCACAGCTTTATCCAGAGCTCCACACACGACCTTGCCGTGAGCAGCAACTTTGGGGTTGCCCATGATTGCTGCGGGAGTGGACACATCTCCGAAAGAGCCGAAATAACGCTGAGTCCAGGGATAGACGATCAGGACTCTGTCATTGCAAGAACACCGAAATATGTGGATTATTTTCAAATCTATTTCAATTATATGCCTAGTTAATAATCTAATATGCGCCATTCAAACTTAATATCAACTCAATATTAATAGTAATGATAAGATAACAGGACAAGTATAATAGTGTTATAATTACTCATGATCATCTCCACTATAAACTATATTAGATGATATATTTGAATGAGGCTGAARMCATGACCTACCTTGCCAGAGCCAGTGGTCCGACCTCATTGATATCTACTTTGCCCCAGACAGCACTGATGGTGCTCTTCTCGGCGTCTGTCCAGTCAACCATGTTGTCAGTGTTTTGTTTTCCGGTTTTGCAACAAGATTGAACAATGAATGTGTTGTGTAGGGAGACACTGCATGCAACTTATATTTATGAGTGCACTCCGCCCACTGGAGGCGGCGCATGTGATTGGCTCTGGAAAAGATCAGTATTGGCCAAGTGTTTACTGAGCGCTTCAGCTCTTGTACTTGATAATTCAAGCTAATTCCGGCCTACAATTTTGCACAGTTTCTTATCTACGACAATATTTTGCCTTCCTTTTTTATCGGGKTATTCAGACCGGTCCCGCCCATTTTAAGTGATTAATTTCAAGACATTACAAATGATAAGCAGGAATGTCCTGTATTATTTGCAGATAGGTGTGTACCCATGTCCTCGCATGACCTCTGTCTTCCTCTGACTTTTTTCCGATCATCATTCGAAGTCCAAGCAACCTTTTAATTGGGGATCATATCCAACTTTAATTGAACAAATGCCAAATATGTCACCTTGAATAAATATTTTCTAAATTGAATGCAGGTCTTGAAGGTGGATTTGATTTGTACAATTTAATTTACTAAGGTGCATCGTCATTTTAAATAGCTAATTAACTAGCAATGAAATATTTATCTATTTTGGCAAAAGCAGCTTTAGAATTAGCCTATTGGAAATATATGATTGATTATACAGAAATATTTCGTTTRTGCAACGAAATAAATTATTATTATTATTATGTATTATATTTATCAAACAAATTGTAAAATTGTTGACAGCTCTGGTACAATTTATTTCCATACATTGTTTCACAGTACAGTCAGAAGACGAAAACATAGGCAAAAATGTTTCAGAAAAACGTTAATAATGTATATTATTACAAACATAGCCCTCTGACATCTTATGGGAGGGCCTAATATAGAAATTCTAACTTAACATTTGATAAAAGCCAAGATAACGTTTCTTACTCTTGGATTTTGACCAAGATGGTTGCAGTGTAGGGGGAGTGTACCCTAGTAGCTGGGCGTGTCTGCCGCTCTAYKKTAATATAAAGGGACCTAGTTGTATAGGCAGTCATCTTCAGTTCATTTCTCGTAGATTTAACACACGTCAATCAATAAGGAGCAAAATGAGTCTGACAGCAAAGGACAAATCTGTGGTCAAGGCYTTCTGGGGCAAGATTAGTGGAAAGGCAGATGTCATCGGCGCTGAGGCTTTGGGAAGGTAAGCCTTGTTAATGAAAGAATGATGAGAATGGTTGTGTTTAACCTGCTGACAGCGGCCTATGTGCATTTTAACATTAAGTCAACTACTTTCATTACATTGTAGACAGACGATGGGAGGAGTAAGATACGCATAATGCTTAAAAGTTAAGGCATCTAAATACGCCTAAAATGGTATACAAACTCATTTGCAGGATGCTGACSGCYTACCCCCAGACTAAGACCTACTTCTCCCACTGGGCAGACCTGAGCCCCGGCTCTGCCCCAGTCAAGAAGCATGGAGGCGTCATCATGGGTGCAATTGGTAATGCTGTCGGACTGATGGACAACCTCGTGGGTGGACTGAGTGCTCTCAGCGATCTGCACGCCTTCAAGCTGCGCGTTGACCCTGGAAACTTCAAGGTTTGCCCCCAGATAACCTATTGTCTTTATATTGATCACTCTCGACTTCAACTCTAAGTCTGTTGCTGGCTTAATTCGTTAATATTAACTCTTAAAATATACTTTTCAGATTCTGTCCCACAACATCCTTGTGACCCTGGCTATTCACTTCCCTGGGGATTTCACTCCCGAAGTGCACATTGCTGTGGATAAATTCCTTGCAGCTTTGTCCGCTGCCCTGGCTGACAAATACAGATAAATTGTAGTTCAGTTCCTGAGCTGTTGTTATCACAATAAAATAAACGGGCAATGAATTAAGTTATGTTCTGTTTTTGTGTCCTTATTCCACCATATTTCACCATCAAGGTCATATTTGAATGTTAGCAATACAACAGGCTAAATACAGTAGATTCACACATTTAAAAAAAAAATGGAATGACAAAGGAATGAAGACATAATAACATAATGGTGCTTTTATTTTTACTAGCTCTATGTTGTTTCCCATCATTTTGTCTAGCCTATCTAATACGTGTAACAATTATTTTGATGAATGTGAAGTAGTTGCTGAATGGGATACTACTAGAGTCAGCATAGGCACAATTTTGAGTATTTTGTCACTTGTATTGGGGTAAAATCAACGTGTAATTTGTAACAAGATAATTCAGAGAATGGTATTTAGTATTTTCAATGTAGTGAATTTGGTCCAAAATTGGGAAGTGGACTCGACTTTGAAAGCGAACACGTTGCTTAACTGAAAGTCCTGCGCAATCTAAAAAAATGACGTGTTGTTTGGTTGGCACAACTGCTGGGCTGCCGGCGTTTGGTATTTAGTTAGGTTGTTTTCTTTAAAAAGAGCAGTGTTGCCTGATGCTGGGCTATTGGTGCTGGGCTATTGAGATTTATAAAATGGGTGGTTCAAGCCCTGAATGTTGATTGGATAACAGCCGTGGTATATCAGACCCTATACCACTATGACAAAACATTTATTTTTACTGCTCTAATTACGTTGGTAACCAGTTAATAATAGCAATAAGGCACCTCGGGGTTTGTGGTATATGGCCAATACACCACGCTAAAGGCTGTATCCAGGCACTCCGCAATGCATAAGAACAGGGAACAGGACATAGCCGTTGTACAGTTGAAGTCGGAAGTTTACATACACTTAGGTTGGAGTCATTAAAACTCGTTTTTCAACCAATCCACACATTTCTTGTTAACAAACTATAGTTTTGGCAAGTCGGTTAGGACATCTACTTTTTGCATGGCACAAGTCATTTTTTCAACAATTGTTTACAAACAGATTATTTCACTTATAATTCACTGTAGCACAATTCCAGTAGGTCAGAAGTTTACATACACTAAGTTGACTGTGCCTGGAAAATTACAGAAAATGATGACATGGCTTTAGAAGCTTCTGAGAGGCTAATTGACATCATTTGAGTCAATTGGAGGTGTCCCTGTGGATGTATTTCAAGGCCTACATTCAAACTCAGTGCCTCTTTGCTTGACATCATAGGAAAATCAAAAGAAATCAGCCAAGACCTCAGAAGAAAAAAAAATCCTTGGTTGCAATTTCCAAATGCCTGAAGGTACCACGTTCATCTGTACAAACAATAGTACGCAAGTATAAACACCATACCGCTCAGGAAGGAGACGCGTTCTGTCTCTTAGAGATTAACGTACTTTGGTGCGAAAAGTGCAAATCAATCCCAGAACAAAAGAAAGGACCTTGTGAAGATGTTGGAGGAAACAGGTACAAAAGTATCAATATCCACATTAAAACAAGTCCTATATCGAACATACCTGAAAGGTCGCTCAGCAAGGAAGAAGCCACTGCTCCAAAACCACCATAAAAAAAGCCAGACTACGGTTTGCAACTGCACATGGGGACAAAGATCATACTTTTTGGAGAAATGTCCTCTGGTCTGATGAAACAAAAATAGAACTGTTTGCCATAATGACCATCGTTATGTTTGGAGGAAAAAGGGGGATGCTTTGCAAGCCGAAAGAAACCATCCCAACCGTGAAGCACGGGGGTGGCAGCATCATGTTGTGGTTGTGCTTTGCTGCAGGAGGGACTGGTGCACTTCACAAATAGATGACATCATGACGGAGGAAAATTATGTGGATATATTGAAGCAACATCTCAAGACATCAGTCAGGAAGTTAAAGCTTGGTCGCAAATAGGTCTTCCAAATGGACAATGACCCCAAGCATACTTCAAAGTTGTGGCAAAATGGCTTAAGGACAACAAAGTCAAGGTATTGGAGTGGCCATCACAAAGCCCTGACCTCAATCCTATAGAAAATGTGTGGGCAGAACTGAAAAAGCGTGTGCGAGCAAGGAGGCCTACAACTTGACTCAGTTACACCAGCTCTGTCAGGAGGAATTGGGCCAAAATTCACCCAATTTATTGTGGGAAGCTTGTGGAAGGCTACCTGAAACGTTTGACCCAAGTTAAACAATTTTAAGGCAATGCTACCAAATACGAATTGAGTGTATGTAAACTGGGAATGTGATGAAAGAAATAAAAGCTGAAATAAATAATTCTCTCTACTATTATTCTGACATTTCACATTCTTAAAATAAAGTGGTGATCCTAACTGACCTAAGACATGGCATTTTTACTAGGATTGAACGTCACGAATTGTGAAAACTGAGTTTAAATGTATTTGGCTAAGGTGTATGTAAACTTCCGACTTCAACTGTATATTGGCCATATACCACACCCTTATTGCTTAAATTACCCAGTGGGTCAGATCAGAAGATTGGAGACGTAGTTTAGGGGTGTGGCTTTCCGATAATTATGTTTAGCCACCATGAGAGTTAATGTAATTCTTGTTAATCTGTTCTGTTGTGTAGTTATCACATGTTAAGGTTGAACATTCACTTTTTTTATCTTCAATGAGGCTTAGAGAAGTGTATGAGTTCCCTAAAAGCCTGTGCAAATCACATTGTTGGGATAAATACCACCTTATTATAATATGTAATACATAATCTGAATATTCTAGAAGAATGTTTCAAATGCAAACATTTTAAAAACTCTTAAATGTAACTAAATGTAATCTAAAATGTAATCTACATAATCCCCCAAAATAATGATTTATCATGAGAGGGCCAAAAACAATAGTAATACTGTATACTCCAAGAAATGTTAACATCTCCCCTTTCTGTTAAACGTAGTTATAAATTGCTGAGGTGTAGTCACTTTTGAGAACACAAGCTCAAGTACAAAGTACAAATATGATACAAATATGAAAACATTAAATATTTATATGATGTATTTCCTGTTCAACAAAACAGTATGAATAAGACTTCAAATTACTTATATGCTTTCTAAATATAGTATAATCAAATTTAAAATGACTAACTATAAGATTTCACCTTCCTTTTAACTGTAAAATACATATTTGTATATACAATGTTAGAGAAAATGTGCATATTTTCTAAAGGTCTCTCTTGATCCAAATGTCTTCCCCCATTGCTGTGAATGTCTCACAGAACTCTTCCTGAACTAATTAGGAATTCGACTTTCATCTCATTTTAATCTGGTCCATCTATGACAAACAGAAAGTGGTTTTCGTTTGAAATATATGAATTATTTAAGATTACTGTCTATCAATCGATCTCTAAATGTGCTACAGCGACGAGACCACCATATCATGTTACTTTATGATGTAGGGATTCCAGGTATATGCGTTGTTAGTTGTTAGTGGCTGTGACATAGTGTTCAGCCAGGAGTTGATGGACAGTGAATTGATGCAATAAATAATATATATAGGCCTTTTTTACCCTCCAATTCCGTTATATCAAATTGGTAGTAGCAGTCTTGTCCCATCACTGCAACTTCCATACTACAGATCCGAGTTCGCATGGCTCTCGACCTTCACCTCGCCTCTAGCACTGCGCTGTGCCTTAGACCGCTGCGCCACTCCGGAGGCCGCAATAATACTTGCAGCTCTATTTTGTATTTTATCGGATTTGTTTGAATAAAGCTCTGCATCAGTTGCCCTCGTTTTGCAAGACGGCGCGATCTGTCACATTGCTGTGGATAAATCCGGTGATGGTGAGGGCAAGGCTCCAAAATCATATTTTAAATGGATTGTGTTAGGCTACTCAAGTAATGTGTTGAAAATAATTTCACATGATTGGGCTATGACGTTTAAAATGTTGCTAAAAAGATTGACTTAAATGGGTTTTTAGGTCCAAAAATGGTAAAAGCATTTGTTGACAGTGGATTGCAGTCATTCTAAGGAAATACATATTTAACTATCTAAAACAAAGAAAATAAATATTTAAAAATACTGTAGTTGTCATATTACAATTAGCAAACATTATGTGATGGTCGGCAGGTAGCCTAGTGGTTAAGAGTGTTGTTAACCGAAAGGTCGTGCGTGCCATTGAGCACTTAACTATAATTCAGCAGACTCTCTGGATAAGAGGCATCTGCTAAATGTAAAACATGTGATCGTCTGTCCACGTTTTAGGAAATCATTTATTTTTCATACTTGAAAATGTGTAGGCAAGGCATCGCTTATTTGAATCCACTGAAGGTCTAACTAGAACCCATTTGCCATCAGTGCAATTGCAGGAGAGCATTTACCATAAAAAACAACACTTCAAAAAGATAAATGCTTTTAAATGTATTTTATTATTTTCAGTATGTGTCGCTATGGCACAGCTTCCAGCCTAACAGACTGGAGTTGGAGTGTCATCTCTCTTCCATATTGATGCTCTAGTGGTACTGTCTGCCAAGAGCGGACACAACGACAGCCAGGAACTTCTGGAAGGCTTCCTGAATATCAGCACTGAAAACGGCGGGACCGAGCTTGGCGGCCACGCACACGGTGATGCAGTCGGCGAGGAGCTGTGGAGAGTGGACGGTAAACGAACCAGATGGAGAATGTAATATTGGAATAAGCTTTACATCGGCTCATAACGCTATTTAATTYATAAGACRATKTATTTTTGTATTTTGTTTCAGTTTGCTAAAGTGTAATACTCACCCTGAAGTTATCGGGATCCACGTGCAGTTTCTCGGAGTGCATCACACTCAGTGCAGCATAGGTGTTCTTGATGTCATCCAGGTTCTGCACAGCTCTGTCCAGTCCGTGCATCACGGTCTTTCCGTGCTTGGCCACGGCGGGGTTACCCATGATGGCAGCGGGTGTGGACAGGTTGCCGAAGGTGCTAAAGTGTCTCTGAGTCCATGGAGACACGATCAGAAGTCTAAAAAGAAATAAAACAGGCTGCCATTACAATTATACTTCACAATCAATATGGTCTGTATCGCACCAAAGGTGAACACCGCGGTTTCCAACTACACAATTAGTGCTAAATAGTCTAGGTAGCCTATTATCGTGTTATTATTTAATGATGTCTACATAAATATTATAAGAATGTACCTGGCCAGGGCCTGGGGTCCGATCTCATCCACGCTGATCTTTCCCCACAGGCCTACGATGGCACTGCGCTCAGCATCTGTCCAGTCGACCATGTTGACGTTTGTTTGTTGATTTCCGTTGGTACTTGCAAAATGTTACAAGGGATTCCTGAACTGTTTGTCTCCTGGGACTTCCAATTTATTGATGTTCCGTATCTCCGCCCTGAACAGAACACAGAAAATGATTGGATGAACGTCTTGAGGGGGCAAGGTCCTCGAGTGTGTCACATATCGTCATGGTGCCAACTTCATCCCACCTTTAAAGATAATGCTTGGTCATTTAGGCGTTGCCAAATTCAAATGATTATGGATGGAATAAACAAGTCATGATTAGCCTTCATCGGCATTTTTGTCAAAATGTAGTTATTGACATAGCCTTGTTCTGTTCAATGTTCTCTACATACTGTATACTTAATACTCCAATTCATATTGTTTTAAATTCAAAATAATATCTAACACCACTCAAACCAATGAAGGTTCGGAACTTTAATGCTAATTATCTCAGGATAGAACCTTATTTAGCACAAAATTATCTTTTCATTTATCGTTGTAATATTCACATTGAATTGCAATATTATCTTTATAAAATGCTAATTATTGATGTAAGTGTTTATTTAGGGTCTCATTTAAAAAAAAGAAAAGCCTAGATTGGGAGTAAACTATTAAAGAAAGAGCATGACTCAATGTGTTTTATCTTCATATTCAGAAGGCCCCACCCATTTGAAAGTTCCATATTTCTGGTCTTTTTGAATGATTAATCGAAATGTCAGTTGGTGACTAGTCGTTTTATAGGCCTTCATCAGGGGAATTGATACGTTCTAACTGGACACCATTCAATGTGGATGTTAGCCTATTTCATTCAATGAAACTACAGCTTTTTGTTTAACTCCACTGAAATACAATGCACGTAACCTATATCTTGTTACAATGTTTAGTGATAGGCCTAGGCTACGCTTTGCAACCAAAACAAAACCTTTCCGATTATCAGGTCTATACTTTGTCTCAGTATTTATGTGTTAACTGTGAATATTGACTACATAGGCCAAATTGGATATAAGCCAACACGTCTTGATTTGGTTGCTAGTTGCCAATCCAATCACGTTGCAACTATTTGTCAGTGTTGCGGAAGCTACTCTGAAAATATAATTTACCAGGTTAGCAATTACTTCACACTGGAAGAAGATAAGCTACACTAAAGCTACCCCTAAGAAAAATATAAAGGTACAATGGCAAAGTAGTTCACTATTCAAACTACTTCGTAAAAAATGATCATATGTAAATCTGAAATGTAATAGAGTAAAAACTGTAAGTCAGAGAACGTTGGGGTAAAATGTTGACAGTGTGTATTTTAGCCTATTAGCAGAAAAACGATGTTTCAAGTCAGAATTAGGCAGGTCTAATGCACCAAAAAAGTAAATGATTGCCTACTTCATCCATATTTTATTTTATTTAGCAAAAAAAGTAGTGTGTAGTTCCAGTAGTTAGCTGCTACATGGGGGAAAAGTAGTTAACTACTGAAAACCCTAACTAGATTTCAATGTAGATCAACTCCCACCAAGCTACTGCTAAATGTAGTTAAATTACTAGTTGAACTACATGTAGTCCACTACTCCCCAACACTGCCTTGTGTACAGAATCACATATACTCACCAATGAGTATAGGCAATTTTAGACCGTTTGACTAAACCTTAACTGTAAAGAAAATATTGAGGTATTGAGTGTTTCAAAAACACTTTGTTATTCAATCTATATGAAATAAATACATGCAATGTTATGACAGCATTTTTACAAACGAAATCGATTATGTGCAATTGTCATATTTTGGCCATTACACGAAGTGGCTCAGTTCCATAACATATTAAAAAAAAACATGAATCATGTCTTGGAAAAATGCCCAATGAGGGGAGGAGCCGAGATTACATCGGGGTGTGCCTTTTCTTGTGCCTCAATAAAAACAGCCTCTGAGAAGTCTGTGCTCACACGCTTCTTTTCTCAGCATCTTCATTTAAGTGGGTTAACGGACAAGACGCAGCTATGAGTCTCTCAGCCAAGGACAAAGCCAACGTGAAGGCCATCTGGGGCAAGATCCTCCCTAAATCCGATGAGATTGGAGAACAGGCTCTTTCCAGGTAATTACATAACGATGTATGATAAATTAGACTAAATTAGATAAATAGACTTGAACATGTATTCAAATTATTAACACAACTCCTCAGTCAATTATATGGAAGCTATGAATGCGTAGCCTATCTCAGCAAAAATATGGACGGGATTTCCGACCGTGTGAATTATTATTTAAGATGAATTTTGTCTCACCTGATTTCTAATGTCCACGACAGGATGCTTGTCGTCTACCCCCAGACCAAGGCCTACTTCTCCCACTGGGCTTCCGTTGCCCCCGGTTCCGCTCCAGTGAAGAAGCACGGCATCACCATCATGAATCAGATCGATGAATGTGTTGGCAACTTGGACGATCTCTTTGGTTTCTTGACCAAGCTCAGTGAACTGCACGCCACCAAGCTGAGGGTGGACCCCACCAACTTCAAGGTAAGAGAAAAAGACACAAAGAACCCACAAAAAAATCTGAGTTTTTACCTGTGTGAAGGTGAAATAATCTATTTCCCTTTTGCTTTGCAGATCCTGGCTCACAACCTGATTGTGGTCATTGCCGCCTACTTCCCTGCGGAATTCACCCCCGAGATCCACCTGTCCGTGGACAAGTTCCTGCAGCAACTGGCTCTGGCCCTGGCGGAGAAGTACCGCTAAACCGGAGTTCAGCTGCTAAACTGTCATCAGAGCTACAAGCTCTCACAGTCTTACATCAGAATTAGACGTTCATCCATGTTTCTCAAACGTAATGTCCTTCCGATATTGACACACTGACAATAAACCTAAATTAAACTCATACTGAGGTGTTTGTTTTTCATTTTCGTTATCCATAGGGGGCACAGGGGGCACAGTACCCCATCATATTTTTCCTCTTAAATAACGAAATAATGATAATAATATTTTTCTCTGTAGCACTACTAGCCATTTAGCAATTGTATGAAGTTGGCTTTAGCTAGCTCAGATGGGTTCCCAATCTCCCAAACTCATAAATATCTACCAATAAGCCATTTCAGGCTATCAATCAAGTTAGAGAAGCAAGCTTGTCAAAATTCTTCAATTTAGGGACCACCCCACAGCCATCCTCACTTACTGTGTCCCCTCAGATCTTTGCGGTGCACGAAGCCCCTGCTCACATTGTCTTGTGATTTACAGTGCATTCGGAAAGAATTCAGACCCCTTTACCTTATCCACATTTTGTTACGTTACATATTTATTTTAATATCTATTAAATCGTTTATTCCCTCATAAATCTACACACAATACCCCACAATGACAAATCAAAAACAGGATTTAAGAAATGTTTGCAAATGTATTAAAAAAACAACAACAGGAGGAGTCGTGTAGGACCGCCAAAAAAGATGGCAGCATTTTAGAGAGCTCCTACCCGCATGCAAATATTGAAATTCAACGGCATACGCTTTCATTTGTGTCTTAATATATTGACTTGAAGTACAGTTTAATATAAAGATAATTTACATTTTGAAACATTTTGCTAAAGTGGCGTTATTGGAATGTCGACACACGCTAAAAACGTATTCAAGCCTAACACACGGTTTTCACAGAAGGCCACATCGGCTAGCAAACAAACAGCAAGTCTTCCCGAACACCCCCACCGAGACATTGAAAAACACGTAAACCCAGAGAAATCGGTACATATTTAGGATCTATTTGAGCAAATCGGAAATTGAACATGATTTTGTTTGATGTTCCATCTGATTTATCCACGATAAAAACAAGCAAGAGTCTCACATTCAATATGTACATAATGCATTTCAGAAAATTTCGTGCGTTTAAATTTCGTGAATTTTCGTTAGTTTTTGTGTGGCTTAATTCGTGAGAAAAGACACGAATTTATGTGCTTCTTAATTCGTGCAAAAAGACACAAATTTAACCAGTAGGTGACACACAAGCCGTTGCAACAACCATGTAGACGCGATAATTTGTATTTCATTTTTGTTCTTCTTTATGGCTAATTGAACGTTATGAATATACAAAAATGTTGTCTTTGTTTAACCATGTTTAAAAATGTGTCGTTGTATGGCTATATGTACTGTTTTAGACTTGCTGAACAGACATTTTGAGAAAAGACACACATTTACGTGCGACTTAATTCGTGGGATTTTTTATTTATTAATGCCAATGCTGTTTTCTATGCTTGATTTCGCTTAATACTTTAATACTTTGGGATAGTGGTGCACTTGTAATCAGAAAGGCCCTTTTTTTCGTGTAGGCAACAGTACACGATTTTCTTCATAACCCATTTCATATTTCGTTTTCTTCATAATGCATTTATTACATGTTAAACAGGTTAATGTAAAATAATGAATTACGTTCATGTCAATCATGTTATATACTGTAACGCGTTCAACCAGTTAGCAAGTCAAAAATGTCAGTTTCCTAGTACCGACTAGCACTTGAATGGAGTATTATGTTGGCTTCACATTCTCATGGGAAATGGGAAAATGGGAAGTTGAACATGATTGTGTTCAAGTGCTTTTGAAGTCGGAACAATTCTTAAACCAATAAGATTGGCAACATCATTTTCTAACTTCCCACTTGTAATTCCTATTCGGAGGGTCATTCAAGTGAAATTAGTAAGTGTAATAGACAACAGTAGGGTCTGGGTCGCGGCGTGTTCAGCCCTCATACCCATTCACGACCACCGCGGAGTGTCAGTATCCTACTTGGTGTCCGTTCAGTTAACTAGTAGAATTATTGTTTGTGAAGTAAGTATGGGGATTATTATTAAGGTTCTGGTCGTCTGAGATACCAACAGGCTATACAACAAACAATATAACTATAGAATTAAGAAACTAAAGTAAATAAAGTAATAATGAAATCAATGCAAAAACTAAAATATAACATTCACAAATGTTTGGTTGCTTTAAGACTAATAAGTCATGTCTACACAATAATATTGGAGCAGTTCCAATGTTTAGCCTAAATCCAATGTTTAGCCTAAATCCAATGTTTAGCCTACATCCAATGTTAGCCTACATCCAATGTTTAGCCTACATCCAATGTTTAGCCTACATCCAATGTTTAGCCTACATCCAATGTTTACCCTACATCCAATGTTTAGCCTACATCCAATGTTAGCCTACATCCAATGTTTAGCCTACATCCAATGTTAGCCTACATCCAATGTTAGCCTACATCCAATGTTTAGCCTACATCCAATGTTAGGCTACATCCAATGTTTAGCCTACATCCAATGTTTAGCCTACATCCAATGTTTAGCCTACATCCAATGTTTAGTCTACATCTGTCTTCAGATTTATTTTATGGGTGATTTTTCCATTAAATACATTTCTTTCAATTTTGCACTCCACTCTTCCGATACATTTATTTGCTGTAGACATAAGGATATTCAACAGGTAGGCATTTTGAAACCGTTCAGAGATTATACCTCTCTGACCTTCTCTCCTACAGTACCAGCCCTCATGCTCTCTCCCCTCAACCACAGTTGGCCACCTTGTCATCCCCAGGTCCAAGCTCCAGAGTTTCAGGGCTCTGGAATGCCCTCCCTACAGCCATCCGTGACTCTGAGTCCATCATCATCTTTCAGTCGCGCCTAAGAACCCACCTCTTCACCATGTCCTATCCTTACCTCCCCCTCCACCATTCTCACACACACCTCTTCTGTTTCACACACTTGCACACACACTCACACATACGCGCAACACCTGCTCGCTGTCTCACTCACATACTCACATATCACACCCTTTCCTTCAAATCAAATCAAATCACATGTATTTATAAAGCCCTTCTTACATCAGCTGATGTCACAAAGTGCTGTACAGAAACCCAGCCCAAAACCCCAAACAGCAAGCAATGCAGGTGTAGAAACACGGTGGCTAGGAAAAACTCCCGAGAAAGGCCAGAACCTCGGAAGAAACCTAGAGAGGAACCAGGCTATGAGGGGTGGCCAGTCCTCTTCTGTCTGTGCCGGGTGGAGATTATAACAGAACATGGCCAAGATGTTCAAATGTTCATATATGACCAGCAGGGTCAAATAATAATAATCACAGTGGTTGTCGAGGGTGCAACAGGTCAGCACCTCAGGAGTAAGTTGGCTTTTCATAGCCGATCATTCAGAGTATCTCTACTGCTCCTGCTGTCTCTAGAGAGTTGAGAACAGCAGGGATCGGGATAGGTAGCACGTCCGGTGAATAGGTCAGGGTTCCATAGCCGCAGGCAGAACAGTTGAAACTGGAGCAGCAGCATGGCCAGGTGGACTGGGGACAGCAAGGAGTCATCATGCCAGGTAGTCCTGAGGCATGGTCCTAGGGCTCAGGTCCCCCGAGAGAGAGAGCATACTTAAATTCACACAGGACACCGGATAAGACAGGAGAAAAACTACAGCTAAAACAGACCCCGACACAAACTACTGCAGCATAAATACTGGAGGCTGAGACAGGAGGGGTCAGGAGACATTGTGGCCCCATACGAATATTTGACCAAATCACAGACTTGACTACAGGTAAACCTAGGTTGTGTAGACAATCACTTTGACTATGTCTGCAAATAGCCTATTGATTCGGCTTATTATGCTCTACAATAATGGACTAAATCACAGATCGAGCACATCATGGAAACATTGAGGCAAAAAGTACATACACACAGTAGCCTAGTGGCAATATAAATCAATTGATTGAACATGAAATTGAGTTCAATATGATTGAAATAGCCTACATACATGGGCATATAATGGCTATGTTTTAATACAGTCATCTCGGTTTTCATTTGAAGCATAATTGTATCCTACACTTGTTTATAACAATTGCAGATACTTCGGCTATTTTTTGTGTAGTCAGCTTCGTTCTGATGTTATCCGCAGTCACAGACAGAATCAAGATGTTTAACAGAGATCTTCTGTAATTGAAGTGACGCGGAAGGGCAAAGAAAACATCTAGCCATGCACGCCGGCTGGTCTATTAGTGGTCTGTTAATGTTAAGAATTTGTCGTGGACTGTCCCCCCTCTAAAAAAAATACAATGGTTTGTTTCGATGTCTTTATTTTCACTCAGGCAGGGATGTCAGAACATAATCACTTGTCTGGGGTGCATTTAGAAGTACCGACTGCCCATTGCGGCGACAACCACTTTCATGAACTTCTGCCAGGTTGCTTGGATTTCAGGAGTGAAAGCGGCTCCGAACTTGGCGGCAATGACAATTGTGAGGACGTCAGCCAACACCTGTAGACAAAAGACAAAGGAGGAAGATGTTAAATAAGACTGACGGTTTTGTTTTACTTTTGGAATTAGACGTGTTGCTCTGATTGTTATGTGTGTAGGCTTACATCAGTAAAGCCTAAAATATAAGCCTATTTCTCAAGACAGAAGGCATACCCTGAAATTGTCGGGGTCAACGAAGAGTTTGTTGGCGTGGGTCTCGCTCAGTGACTTGTATGTGGCCAAGATGTTGCCCATGTTCTTCACAGCTTTATCCAGAGCTCCACACACGACCTTGCCGTGAGCAGCAACTTTGGGGTTGCCCATGATTGCTGCGGGAGTGGACACATCTCCGAAAGAGCCGAAATAACGCTGAGTCCAGGGGTAGACGATCAGGACTCTGTCATTGCAAGAACCCCGAAATATGTGGATTATTTTCAAATCTATTTCAATTATATGCCTAGTTAATAATCTAATATGCGCCATTCAAACTTAATAACAACTCAATATTAATAGTAATGATAAGATAACAGGACAAGTATAATATTGTTATAATTACTCATGATCATCTCCACTATAAAYTATATTAGATGATATATTTGAATGAGGCTGAAGCCATGACCTACCTTGCCAGAGCCAGTGGTCCGACCTCATTGATATCTACTTTGCCCCAGACAGCACTGATGGTGCTCTTCTCGGCGTCTGTCCAGTCAACCATGTTGTCAGTGTTTGTTTTCCGGTTTTGCAACAAGATAAAACAAATTGTCTTGTGTAGGGAGACACTTTGTCTGCAACTTATATTTATGAGTGCACTCCGCCCACTGGAGGCGGCGCATATGATTGGCTCTGGTAAAGATTAGTATTGGCCAAGTGAGCGCTTCAGCTCTCGAACTTGATGACATCAATTCTAATAATTTATCTGTTAAACAGTAAATGTTCATTTATTAGTTGTTACAGAATCAAGTCTGTAGGTTAGATCCTAAAAGCTGGAAGCATATGTAAATAGGCATATACAATTTTCTAGATTACCAACGTTTCAAAATTCGCATGATCACTATCTAAAACAGTTGTAATTTATCCAACTGATGCAAGAATAAAAGCAAGGTTATGGCAAAACGCTTCCGAAGATTACATGTCCTTCATTGCAGTGTATAAGGCTATACAAATGAAAAAATAGAAAGACGCAATCAATAAAAACAAATATGAATTAGGAACATGTGATAATTCCAGCCAATTCCGGCCTACTATTTGGCACAGTTTCTTATCTACGACAAAATGATGCCTGCCTTTTTTTTATCGGGGTATTCAGACCGTTCCGCCCATTTTAAGTGATTAATTTCAAGACATTAAAAATGATAAGCAGGAATGTCCTGTATTATTTGCAGATAGGTGTGTACCCATGTCCTCGCATGACCTCTGTCTTCCTCTGACTTTTTAAAATATATATTTAGCCTACCTTTAATTATTTAACATTATGTAGGATAGAACAAAGTTTGCGTCATAATCTAGGCCAATACAATTTCAAATAGCCAATGAACTATTAATGAAATAATTGTATATTTTGGCAAAAGAAGCTTTATCTTTTGAATTAACTTATTGGAAATATATGCTCGATTAGGCTACTCTGAAAGATGTCCTTTTATGCAACGAAAAAATAAATAGTAATAATTATCTTTATAAAAAATAAAAATAAATAGTTGACATCTTTTTCATCTGGTGCAATTGATTTAAATGCATTATGTTACAGTACATTCAGAATATAAAATTGTAGGCTACAAAAAGAAACAAAAAGTTAATTAGGCTCTAATGATGGATATTATTAGAAACATAGCCATATCTTATTGAAGGGTTTAATATGGAAATTCAAACTTAATATTTCATAAACGCCAAAATTATTATTTAACGTTATTTAGGATATAAAATGAAATTGCCAATTCACTATTAAATGAAATATTTGGCTATTTTGGCAAAAGCAGCTGCAACTTTAGAATATAATATTGGAAATATACGCTTGATTACACTGAAATAATACGTTTTATGCAACAAAAAGAATAATCTTTATCAATCAAACTGTAAAATTGTTGCATCTGGTAGGCCTACAAGTAATATGCATTGCGCAAAAGAACAAAATGAATGATGGATATTATTAGAAACATAGCCCTCTGACATCTTATTGAAGTTTTTAATATAAAAACTCTAACTTAATATTTGATAAGCCACAAAAAAAGCTTAATATTTGATAAACAGATCTTACTGTTGGATTTTGACCAAGATGGTTGCAGTGTAGGGGGAGTGTACCCTAGTAGCTGGGCGTGTCTGCCGCTCTATTGTAATATAAAGGGACCTAGTTGTATAGGCAGTCATCTTCAGTTCATTTCTCGTAGATTTAACACACGTCAATCAATAAGGAGCAAAATGAGTCTGACAGCAAAGGACAAATCTGTGGTCAAGGCCTTCTGGGGCAAGATTAGTGGAAAGGCAGATGTCATCGGCGCTGAGGCTTTGGGAAGGTAAGCCTTGTTAATGAAAGAATGATGAGAATGGTTGTGTTTAACCTGCTGACAGCGGCCTATGTRCATTTTAACATTAAGTCAACTACTTTCATTACATTGTAGACAGACGATGGGAGAAAAACGATATGCGTAAAGCTTAGAAGTTCAGCATCTAATACAAAGACCTATAATAGGAACTATTCTGTACCTTCCTTTGCAGGATGCTGACGGCTTACCCCCAGACTAAGACCTACTTCTCCCACTGGGCAGACCTGAGCCCCGGCTCTGCCCCAGTCAAGAAGCATGGAGGCGTCATCATGGGTGCAATTGGTAATGCTGTCGGASTGATGGACAACCTCGTGGGTGGACTGARTGCTCTCAGCGATCTGCACGCCTTCAAGCTGCGCGTTGACCCTGGAAACTTCAAGGTTTGCCCCCAGATAACCTATTGTCTTTATATTGATCACTCTCGACATCAACTCTGTCTGTTGCTATGGCTTAATCCTTCAATATTAACTTTGAAAATATACTTTTTAGATTCTCTCCCACAACATCCTTGTGACCCTGGCTATTCACTTCCCTGGGGATTTCACTCCCGAAGTGCACATTGCTGTGGATAAATTCCTTGCAGCTTTGTCCGCTGCCCTGGCTGACAAATACAGATAAGACCATCATGCAAGTCCAAAATTGGACTCCAGTTCCTGCTCTGTTGTTATCACAAAATAAACAGGCAATGAATGAAGTTATGTCTTCTGTGTCCTTATTCCACCACAGTTCACCATCAAAGTCATATTTGAATTTCATCACTATCACATCTAGATTGAATACATTGAATGAAGAAAGGAAGGGATTAAGTACTAAATAGTGCTTTGGGCGCACCATCCACTAGCTCACTATGTTCTTCTCCATAACTTTGGTTAGCCTATCTAATACGTGTAACAGTAACACGCATATTGCTGACCTCATTTTAATATTTGATGAATATGGAGTAGTTTACATGATAGGGGTTGGTAAACTGAATGGGCTATATGAAGACGGTAAGGGCACAATGAAAACCTATCAGAGATGAACAGATATGTATTTTTTTTTTAATTAACATGACCATGTAATTTGCAAGCAAGAATATTATGAATAGGCTATTTTGTATTTTCAACGCAGTGAATTTGGTTGGGGAAGTGAATCGACTTTGAAAAACGAACACGTTGCGTTTTTCTGTATATACCACACCAGCCCAGCCTCACATTCAATTCGCGCAATTATGTACAAAATGTATTTCAGCAGATTTCGTGGCGTTTTTTGTGCATTTTTGGGGTGGTTCAATTCGTTTGAAAATACGATCGATTTCTTGTGCTACTTTAATTCGTGCAAAAATACACGAATTTCTGTGCTACTTATTCGTGCGAAAAGACACGAATTTAACCAGTAGGCGACACACAAGCCGTTGCAAACAACCATAGACGTGATCGCCTGTTATTTATTTATTTTACGTTATGAATATATAGATTTATTGTCTTTTTTTAACCCATTTAACCATAAGAGGTTATATATATATTGTCCTTTATTTAATCCCTATTAAAACATTGTGGTTTTATGCCTATATGTACTGTTTTTCATTTTTCTGAACAGACTTTTCAGGATAGAATGAATGTAAGCAATGCATGATGGTTAATGGTGTTTTATTCGGGTTTAGTTTCCATGTATTTCTTAAAAAAATAAACGTGTAACCATTTTTATTGAAACAGAATGTAACTGAAATACAATGGCAGCCTTGCCATTGTCCATCAATACAAAACTTTTTTTTTCGTATAACATTTGGGGAAACGTATGCAGGTCATTGTGTCTTACATTTTGTTGGCCAACCAAAATTACCATGTTAACACCGTAATAAGGCTAGGGTGGCTGAGTGTAAATACATGGCTCTGAGTGTAAGCACACTTTTCACTAGAAACTTCTTGTGTTCAAATTACCGTCAGTGCGAAATAGCTAGAAAGCTTTCGTATTTCCACTTGCTGCACCTACGGTTACGATAACGATAAATCAAGTGCAATACCTGCGTCGACCTGTGCTCGAGCAGCAACAAACAGCGCTAGCACCAATAACAGCAGCCACTCATC